>NC_050473.1:9391659-9691659 GCF_013373865.1 Monomorium pharaonis
ATTTTGATTTTGCAATTAACGCGTTACTATTTAGAAAGAGAATTACTATTTCCGAAAAAGCATTATCTATTGAATATTGAAGACAATTATCTATTGAAGCAATGGAATAGATTGTTTCTAAAATTTAATATTTAAAAAAAGATAATGATTTCAAACCTTGACACTTTCTATCACACGGCTTTCTATTTCGGTTCGTCCTGACACGATTGTTAGTTATTTCTTGCCAACTTACCTGAAACAAACGAAAGAAAACATTTTTTAGTATTCCCGTAAAATTACTTATATCTTATCTTATGTAAAATAGTTTCGATATTTAATTCTCCGTATTTCTTATCGATAGTTGTTCTTAAAGTTGTAAATTTCAGTGCCGAAGTAAAAGGTAGAGAAGAACATTGTGCCAACTTTCGCCATTAGAATACAGCTTTCGAAACGTTTTGTCTACGTCGATTCTAACACAGTCGTGAAGGACAATGTTCTATGTCTTCTCTTCCGATCCCTTCGAAACATTCGGAACTTCGACGCGAGCTACGTCGGTGGATAATGAAGAGACTGCACGTCCCAGATAAACACGACTGTAGCTAGTTGAGAGTACACGAGGGAAATAGTTTATTGTTTAGTGCCGTGCGGTCGGATGTTTGTGCCATGGGGGCTGCAGCTGATGGCGGGACCGGTCGGTGTATTATAGGGTGTAGCGCGCGTTTCGAGATGGAGAGTCGGCGAGATGGAGTTCCGCGTACTGCGAGCCACTCGAGGATGAGTGCTAAGCACACGGAGTACCAGGCTTTCATTCAGGCCTGCTTGCCTGCCTGCCTCTTCGCTACGGTGTGGTTGTTGCTACGTACGCGGTAAATGCAATCGCGCGCAAAACATCCCTCGCTCTCTCGATTCTTACTTTACCGCTTTGTGCCGCAGTTAGCCTCTAAAAATTAATGAATCCACGAGCTCTTCCCGCGCCGGGAGTTTGTGCGCTTAATAATTCAATCGCGTAAATGGCGTATAATCTTAGGTACACAATCTATAAGACTCATTAATTCTACATAAAGAGAAGAAGGATGTTAGCGACTAATAATTCCATATGCATGTAATATTTCAAACTTAGGGCTATTGCACTTTTGATATTATTTTATAATATGAAAGTCGTGAAAATGAACTTTGTATGGAGTTTGTAATTAGAATTATAGTAAACTGTAGATGGTACAGCTAAAGTAGTACAATTTCAAACATGATGCAATTCTTAATGAAATAAGATTATCAAGATTCAAATTTGGAAATGATTCTTATCTCCTGTGTGATGTCAACAATCATTTGTTAATCTCATTGCGCTTATTGCAGTACATTTTTAAACACTTTTGTAAAATGAAATAAATCACGACTTTGATGACATCTGTATTTTTATATATATACATGTGTAATTAATTTAGGTTGCAAACTTTGTATTATTTCCTAAGTTTTAGTTCAAGTTTGTTTATCGAGAGGGTGCGGAGTAGGCAGGGAATGGGAGGTAAGGTGAAGCGCGTAGTTTCGAGGCATCTTGATACTCCCTGTCGCCTTGCGGAGGGAATTTAATTGTATTTTGTATCTAAAAAAAAGTATATATTAAGAGCTCTCTCTTTTTCTTTCTCTCATTCTAATATAGATTTAGAATTTTTGAAATATAAAGTGACTACTATATACATGGTAAATCATGCAAATATATTTCACATATTATAATAGTGTTTACCAGGAAAAATCAGAAACTGGAATTTTGAGGCAATTTATTTTTTACCATTGAAATGAATTTTCATAGGATTTTATTAATATTTGCACACAGATAAATTTTTGGAATTTTATTTTTAAATTTAAATTCTATCTTTTTTTACGAAATTGTTTCTGTGACAATTTTTTTTCTTGATAATGAACAATGAATAATTGGCGTTGCACCGTAGACAGATCGTTACATGTTTATTTCATGTTATTTCCTTTTAGTACTTTCTGAAGTTTAATATTCATAATATTTCTAAGAGGTTTTTCTTTGTGATTGTATAATTAAGGAACATTAAAAAGTCTAATAATAAAATAAATTTATTTCAAAGCTATATTGAAATATTTTGTTATCTTACTTGGAATTTTGAATAAAATTCCGGGAGAGTTCCGGGAATTCTTTTACAAAATTTAAATAAACATCCTGATTATGTTTTCTTTTTTCTTAAAAAAAAAGCGAGTCTCTATTTCATGTATTGCATAAAGGAAAGATATAATTTAAACGGGACGTAGCCTGAACTGTTGTATGAATAAAGATATAATAACTCAGTCGCGGATTCTCCCCGTAAGGGTCGGGCTCTTCGTGGCTTGTCGATTCGAATTTCTAGCGAGACTTACAGCGCGCGCGTGGCGAAGGGAGCTCCACCCCGGTGATTTCGGTGCTCGAGGAATCAGTGCGCGGCACTACTCTCGTAATATCGGAGCCCCATTAGAAGCGACTGGGTTCCTGAATTGGGTTTCGAAAGACGTCACTTTACGGTGGAAGCGCGACGCTATTACAGGCACTGCTAGTTACTGCGATAGTTCGAGAGGGCACGGAGTAGGCAGGGAATGGGGGGGGGGGTAAGGTGAAGCGCGTAGTTTCGAGGCATCTTGGTGGTACTCCCTGTCGCCTTGCGGAGGGAACCAACGGCGAAAGTACGCCGCAGTAAGGGAAAGATGACAGAGGGTGCGCGGTCCGCCTCTCACACTCTCCTCCGCTCTTTCTCTCTCTCTCTCTCTCTCTCTCTCTTTCTTCCCCCACATGCCCACCACCCTTGCCAAACTCTCCTTTACCCACCCTTCTCAATTTCTCTCGCTCTCTCATGAGCGCGGTAACATCTCGATGGTACAACTTCTCCAACGGCGGAGTATCTCTACTAACGCCGTGCACGAGAGCAAGTTTCGTGGCGAGAGTGCACACTCCACGTAAATTAACTCGCTTACTTTGGGCTTGATTGCATATCCTTATGGCTCAGCACCCCCGCTGTCCCCCCCTCCGACCGTTGATCGGTTTCCGCCGGTGCGCTGGTTCACGCTCGGAACGCCCGCGAGAGCATAATTATTGGCGAAGAATGAATTTTCATTAATTCAACAATGCATCGTTATACGGAGGAAATACGCTCCCCCGATCGGCTTAAACTGAATTTCTTGAGAGGTGAAATTAACGAACCACGGTTTCGCCTTTATGCTCGACACTTTGTCGCATTCTAACGTAATATTTAGAACAAGTTACTTCAATGTGCACAAAGAAATTCGCCTTTAACCCCGAATCACGAGATAGACATAGCGGAAATGGTTAAGCCAGAGAAAAGATTTTTGCAAACATTGTATATATTGAGTCACGTTATAACAATGTAACAGATGAAAGGAATAGGTCATCAGTTAGAGTAATGGGAGGATCAGCAAGATTGTGAACTTGCTATCACGTTGCGGTTATACTCGTTGTATTCCTTCGTTCAAGCAGGTAGCTGGTCGAGCGCGTTCTAATCTTGGATTATGGCTCTCGGTTAGCGCAACACGGTCCTCCGCGTTCCTCACCATCTCTCCTCACAATCATACAATATGTCGTCCTCGGCGCCGTCCCCGTCATCGCTGTCGTTGTCGTCGTCGTTGTCGTTGTCGTCTGCCAGTGTCGAATGTCGGCATTCGACTGTCGGCAGCTAGGCGTGCTCGACAATGGTCCGCAGACGTTACCAGTTTGACTCTCACCGACACCGACGGCTCTTGTCGCCGCCACCGTGAATTTCCTATAACTTTCCATTGAAATCTCCCCCGGATAGGAATAAGGGTTGGTAGCTCGAGAACGACTGCTGGGGGGGGGAGGGGACGGGGAGAAACGGTGGATTGAAATCAACTGCGGCAGCCCCGCGACTAGGTCGACACGCTGGTCGAGACGCCGACGTCGAACTTATGTGTGAGACGCGATGGCTGTGCCACGCCGGCAAAGAAAGAAATACATAGAGGACCTTTGTGTGTGTTTGAATAATATCGAAAGCGGAGAAAGAGAGAAGGAATCGAAGAAATCGAGGGAAGGTGTTCGCGATCGCGGAGGCGGGTGAAAAGACGTTACGTCCCTGTATTTCGGGGCCGCGAATAAGTGAAAACATTCTTGCTACATGTAGACGAGAGCGGCAGTCTATGAATTCCTCAACATTTAAAACAGTGTCGAGCTTCTTTAGCAAGATAGATAGATAGATAAAAATACATATAATGATATTAAACAGTGTTCGATCGTGACTTGTGCCGTAATCGGGATACGTGTGACTTCTTTTTCATTTCGGCGAGCGTGGAATGTAATTAAACCGTCATATATACAACCCACGTCGCGCCAACGTCGCCGTACGTAGTGAGCTTTTGCAGGAGTTGGTGCTGAAAGGCTCTCGGAGAATCAAAGGATCGAGTCTCACGGGGGCGAGACGAAAGGAAACATGATACTTCAGAAATTCGCGAGAAGATCGTATCTCTTCCGAGAAGAGAAAGGTGGCAGGAAGGAGGGGGAGACCGGGCCGGGCGAACTAATCAAGGATTTCTCGCCTTGAGCCGCGGAGCCCGGGCTCGTTTCCTTTTAGGTGACGACGACGACGGCGACGAGAGCGCGAATGAAAGAAGAGGATAAAAAGGGACGAATGGGTACCTATCTCTCCTTACGGAGATCCGGCTCGAGTTAGTGTAATGAAGAGCTTTATAATACGGTCCACCGACATAAACCGCTGCCGCCAACCAACCGGGGGGGAGGGGGGGGGAGGGGATTGCCCAACGGTAGAACCAAGTCCCTGCGGCGCGAGAAATAAAATAAAACTAGCGGAGGGTTAATGAATATATAACCGTTTCGGCTTGATCTCTATGTAACGAGAGAAAGCAAGCGGGCGGATGGAGCGGCGATTTGCCGGATGGTCGACGAAACTTCGGGACAAAGTGTCCTTAGTCATCAGCTATCCTTCCATCGTGCTCGTTCCTTTCATGTTTCCGCACCGTGGCCTCGAAGATTCATAGAAGAGGTAGCGAGCGAACGGGCGGGCGACAAAGTCCTCGCTAATTAACTCAACGCATTCTACAAACTTGTAATGACGAGTAACGTCGTATATTTTACGATAACACATATCCGTCGAAGTTGCGTTACGCTAACGGTAACTTAGTCGCCTTATTATGCGTTCCGTGTGCCGTTGTGAAAATTACTTATTGCCGTCGGTAATTAAAGGCGTCGAGAATTTTCGTTCGATCCACACTGTCACGCGATATATTAATCAGCGAAAACGGAACGCGACAAATTTAATGAACTCTGCCGGGAAAGAGAGAGAAAGAGAGGTTCTTTAATATTAAAACTAATGGACGATTGCCGATTTCTTTTATATTGCTGAGCTACAAATGTCAAGGCCTCGCTATACTTTTTGAAAGATTGCTGATTCATCTTTGAACGAATCAAGAGAGACAGAGAGAGAGAGAGAGAGAGAGAGAGAGAGAGAAAATCTCGTTACAATGAGTAGAGGATGTCATTGATCCGTTTCATGGTCGATCGTCGAGCGCGTCACCTTAAGAAACACTTTTTGTTCGTTAATGTCAGTCGTGGACATGTGCATTATTGAGTGGTCGATCGATCATTCTCTTCCATTATTCTTCCACGGAAGTCGACAGCAATACGGTAACGTCTACATAATAAATGTATCTCTGTGTATTATATTATTTACATGGTCGGTCCCTCGCGTGCGCGTGGATTGCCATAATTACCGTCATACAACACGGAATTTCAAGCGACGGAAGTAACTTCGGTCCCATTGGACGGCGAGGCGGGTAATTGTTGCGCGGATGGCGCAACCGGACGGCGACGCGTCGCTGCGGAATTGCGGAATCCAATATACGGCGGTGTCTTGTTTTTCGCATTTTTACGGGTGGTCGCTCGCGCACAAGAGCGCGTACCGCGGACATTCAGCGGCTCGCATTCGGCGGCTGTGTTCTCTCGCCGGGGACGAGAAAGAGAGCGAGGGCGGCGGAAAAGCGTAGGGTGGTGGGTGGCCGTAGCGACGAATGGATTGAAGCCTGCGGTACCAGAAGCCCGACGCGCCCGTCGGGTAATTCGACTCGCTCGAGTACCTACCACCCTCTCTTGCGTGTGTAAACGCGAAAGAGGGTGCTGCCGGTAGGCAGGCAGGCAGGCAGGCAGACAGAGCTCGCGCTCGGATGCGAGGGAAAGGAGAGAATCCTGCTTTGATAGCTGCGGGGGAAGTAGATTGGTAGGAGTGATGCGCCGGATAGAGTTCATTGGTTCCGCTCTAGATCAGGCGGGTTTACGCTCGAGTATAAAAAAGGGATCCGGAATGCTTTGGGATTGGTCGAACGCCCGCTGGATTGTTTGCGGGAAGCGAACGACGCACCATCCGCTTCTGCTGTACCTCCGAGAAACCGTACCTCCGGCTACGATTTTCCTCTGATCATCGGTGCCATCGATCCGAGAGAGAGAGAGAGAGAGAGAATGGTAAGGTTGAACGCGCCGAGGATCGAATTCGATTCAGTCGTAAGGCATTTTTGCTCGATTTAATGTACCGGTTTCGACGCGGTACGTACGTACGTACGTATATACACGCGATAGTAATAAATATAGATACTCTCGTTGCGTCGCAGTCGCCACTCTATATGAATGTTCATTTGATCGAATTTTAGGCGCTTGTTCGTTCGCCTCCGATGCGGGAATATAAACGAACGCGCGCGCGTGTTCGTGATCCTAATAAAAATTGATGAAGTCGCGAAATGAAGCCACTACCCTCCCTCTCCTTCCCCCCCCCCCTCTCTCCGATTTTCCGCTAGCAGAATTTAACGCCGCGTGCGTGCGCGGTCGACCGCGCGCATTGCCGCGACTTACGGCCGCTAATGCGTTTAACGAGCGCGTAACGTCCGGCAATTAAATAAATATCATTCTCGTGTTTTGTCATATTGCCGGCTCGCTTTAGATCCGTGGCGGCTGCCGCCATTATTCTTACTTCTCTCGTGCGTGACTTTTTATCTCTCCCCGTATGTGTAGTTGTGTACGTACGGCGACATTGTGCCGTATTTATGCAAACGAGAACTAGCGGCGCGGCGATTTTTGTACGAAACCGCCTGGCGATGGTGTGTTGCGTGGCGCGAGGGTGAAAAGGGGGATATAATTATGGGCCGACGTTTTTTTTTTTCTCACTCCCGCCCTCCCCCGCCCCCCTCCCGCGTTTGCGCGAAAGGTGCGAGTAGCCGGTGACACCGATTGCGAGTGTGCCGCGCGCCACGGCCGGCGCCCACAGCGATATCATCGCTGAATAAACATGACATTATTAAGCGGACCGCTGCCCGACAAACACTCGCGAATTAACATACAAATTGAGCGACGAGAGTGTTCAAGCTCTCGAGACACCGAAAGGAGAAACGTACACGTGTGCCCGTCCGTGTCGTGTTCGCGACGATGTCTCGATTTAGTCGTCGGGCCACATTGAGCGCGAAACCGCTCCACGTCTCGCGATAAGCGTATTCGCTACTTGCGTCGCCTGCACGATAACGTTATATTCGTTAGTCGCGTGGACGAGCGTAATGTGTACCGAAATGAACACACCTCTCGAGATTAGTGTTTGCGTTACTGTGCGCGATGGAGCAACGGTAGCGACGGTTTACGGAGGGCTTACGCGCACCATTTGCTTTGGAGCGCGTTTAAAATTAAAAGAAACAAAGCCTCATATCAATTTGTCCGCGCGAAGATGGTGTAGGCTTGCCAATTAAAATGTCAACATCTAAGTACGCCGGGTACGCGGAACGTGTGCGACGTCGAACAATACGTGAAAGGGTCGGCGACCGATATTCGGGGAATTCAGAGATGCGCCGGATGCATTTCCCTCGAATAGCGACCGGTGCTCTGGATATCTTCCCCAAGCGCGTTTATTTAATTCGCCCCTTGGTACCGCGTAGATGTTCCCCGAATACGTGGCATTGTCTCGATGCGAATGGCTAATGAAATTAAGCTCCCCTTTTTTTTGCCTGGGCAAAGACAGAAAACCGTGGCGCATTCCTCGCGATTTCCAGATACGTGAAACAGAAATTTCCGTCTTTCGCATCCTGGTCTCTCTCTCTCTTCTCTCTTCCTTCGTCCTATGCTTTTCACGCCTCGTTCCCTGCGGAGTACTCGAAGGACATCGGCGGATCATTTCTCCTTGAAGCGGCCGCATCGGCGGCGGTCTCCACGTCGGTTGCTCTCTATCGCGCTGCATACAAATGATAAATTACAAATATCGATCCGAGCTCGGAGGGTGCGAGGGAGGAAGAGACCGACGGCGCAAAGGGTCGCTGGAAAATTATTCGCGTCACGCTGCGCGCAAAAAGCGAATTTACGAATGAGATGTGCCATCGCGCTGATGCCGGTGCGGCCGGCTGGTCCCAGCCTTGATTTCGAGCAAGTTTAATTGAGTGTAGCACTCTTCCACTGGGAAAACGACGGCACGACCGGTCTGGAAGTTCATAAACTTCCTGAACTTTATTAGCATTACGAGGTCATTACAGTATTCCGGTTACTATTGAATAACGATGATTAAAATCGATATAATATCGATGAATTTAAATGACGACGCGACAAGAAAACGACCCTCTATTTTGCAAATCGGATGATTGTCGACGCAAGGCATATTTTTACATCGAAAATTAAACCCGTTGAAATTTTACTGCATGCTTTCGATAATTGCTCGACGATCGTTAATGAGAAAATATTCGTCATTTTGTAATGAAACGCAGTATTGTTGATGAAATCAACGCGAATGAGAGGCAACTAAAACAAATCTTATTTTTTTTTCTTCTTCGCGTGGAAATGTTTGACGGGCGGTGATTAAATGAAAATCCCAAATGGTTTGCGTTAGAATTACTAGGATATTTTATCGTCGCTGCACCGGGTCCGGAATACGCTTCTGATATTATACCGCGAAATAAAGCACCGTCCGAATGGTTTTTACCCGTTTTTTCCCTTCTCCGAAGCATCGGATTTGGAAATATGAGGACAAAGACACCGGCGCGTTGGCAGACGAGGGGGGGAGGGGTGGAGGGAGCTGAGGGCGGGGGAGAGGGGTGCGCGATGTACAGAGATGGAGTGGAAGTAGCCGCCATCAGCGCGATAATGCGCGTTGGTGAATCCGGGAATCAGCGGACCATGGAAAATGTATGAAGTTTCCGGCGTCGGGCTACGGCTGGCTGGGTACACTGGCTGGGACGCAGGAATTTTAACACTTCGGTCGCGACAGCTGGGATATTACATAAGGGATTACGTCGATTTCGCACGAATCATTATTACAAAGTGCCGGTGATCCTCTTACCGGGCGCCGACGTCCCCGGCGAATATTTGTTTTCGTTAACGCCGAAGGAGATGGCGGTTACGTTCAGATTCATCCATCGCGATTGAGAATTTTCAATTTTATCACGTATATATATATATATATATCTCTTATGGCTGTCGGACGATAAAATCGTCAAAGTAATTTCGTGCCGCTCCGTACGAGCGTGTTTACGCGGACGGATCGGTTAGTTTTACGCTGTTCAACGGCGCATGAAATTAACATCGCGCGTTGAAAATCGTCCGTTCTTTAACGGACCGTTGTTCGCGTAAACGGGACGCGGCGTGTTTAATTTCTGAGCGTCGATTCGCCACGAAATGTTTCCTCCTCGACACCTCTTCAAGCGAGAGAAAGAGAGCAAGCGCGGCGAGCTCTCGCAGACCGTCGAGGCGTTAATGAAAGTACGTCTGTTAAAGCTCGAGGGTCGCGAGCTCGCCGAGTTTCTTCGCCTGATTCTCGTAAAGCTTTCCCGTGAATCGTCGAGGGTCCAAAGGTCGTGTGAAGGTAAAGAATAAAACGCGAGAGGGAAAGAGAAAGAGAGAAGGAGGCGAGAGAAGCGATGGATTTTTACGCGCGAGCGCGAGAATGAAACCGGCTCGCTCCGGGATTCTTACGGTCGACTCCTTGCCGGAGGAGCAATCGTCAATGAGAGAGCTCGCCGTTTTCTTAAACGCATCTGATTATTTTCATCAGCCACTCCAACTACGCTTTCCCGCGGAGTTTCTCGATATCGAGAGAGGAAGGTGTGTTAGTTGAAAAGTCTACGAGATCGATATCGCTTCCATTATCGCAAGATCATCCCGGGGTATAATAAATGTAATTGGTTATCTTAAAATCGTACATGCGAAATCAAAGGTACGAAACGGTTTATTTTTTAAAATTTGAATAATGCGAGCAAACGCATTTTGTTCTTTTTGCATATATTAATGGGGAATTGCTTTGATACGATAAATAATGTTCGTCAATTACGCGCTCGGAGTTTCGAAAACTGCGCCACTCAGCAGATTATCAATGTTCATTTGCGAGAGGTTCACGTATCAGCCAATTGTATCTGTAATGAAATTAACTCCCCAACCGGTCCGGTGATAATATCGCGCGATTTTGCAAAAGGGAGAACACGCCCTCGCTGCGGGATCCGAAAGGGAGTCGGAATTCAGAATCGATCCTTCAAACTCCCTGACGTCATTCGACTGACGACTGCTCGACGGTACTCGCTCGTTCCTCTCCCCCCTTTCCTCTTCCTCCTCTCATCGGGATGCTTCTTGGAATGCAAAGTGCGCCTACCGGCCTAAGAAGCGACGGGGCGCGCGAGGTGACTTGGCGAAGGTACTTGTCGACTCGTTAAAGACGACGTTAGGAAGCGGCGTGCGGCATATAGAGCAGTCCGCGACGGCGACGCTCCTGCTCCATCCGTTATAGCCGGCTGGCCTGAAGCCGGGAAACTCCGTCGCTTTCCTTTCGCGTGCTCGAATTAAATATTAAATGCTCGAAAGGCGGTGGCGCGAAATTGGAGGGTCCGAGTCCTGGAACAGCTAAATGGAGGAGCAACGAAGTCGAGGGAAAAAAAAGCAGAGAGAGAGAAAGAGAGGAGAAAGAAAAGGAAAATCATCGACGTGCGCAGAAAGGAACGGCAGGGGGGGAGAAGCGGTTTCGGATGATGGGGAGGGGGAGGGGCCATGGGTACGAGGATAAGAAAAGTCGACAGCGAAGTCTACACCGTTAGGAGAGACTTAATTAATCCGCCGGAGCTTCCTCCGCTTCTTCTGGTCTTTCTCTTTTCCTCACGCGGAAGGATATGCTGTGCTCGCCGGCGACTTTGTGCTTTCGAGGGCGGGGCAAGTTTCGAGTAATGGCCTGTTTCGACCGAAATGGAAGGTCCTTTCTTTCCTTTATGATCACCAGTCGATATCTCGCGTTTTATTCGTATCGTTGCGCCGGGTTAAAATCATGTCTCGTTAAAAGTACGAGGTC
Source organism: Monomorium pharaonis (assembly GCF_013373865.1). NCBI lineage: Eukaryota > Metazoa > Arthropoda > Insecta > Hymenoptera > Formicidae > Monomorium > Monomorium pharaonis. Next base: position 9,402,960 of record NC_050473.1, read on the forward strand.
CCCATTGTTCGAATTCCCATCTTCCAGAATCCATTATCAGCGGGATATGAAATCTCCGCCAACTCTTGACACGTATTCGCCGACTTTCGCGGTTGTTAAACGCTTTAGGAATAATGACGCGTTAGCTGTCAATTAATGAAAATTATTTTCTGAGCCACTTGGCGTTTGATATCTTGCCTCTCATATGCCTTTTCTCGATATAATACTTTCGATATTAGTATCGAATAGCGGTAGAAACGGCTATCGGCAGAACGTTCGACGCTTTAAAATACGATATTGTTAATGTAGGATTTTACTGTGCCTTACTCTACTCGACTTTCTTTATTACATTTTATTACACTTTTAAAGGTTGGATACTCTCGATTTTACAACACTATTTCCGCAATTGCGCGTTGCACTTTCGTCTCCACGAGGACTTGAAGTTTCTTTTAAGGTATTACGAACAGTTTATTCTATCGATGCACTTGTACCATATTGTTATTACGAATGACGGGATTTACAATTACGAAAATCCAACAATATCTAGGGAAATATGGTAACACACGCGTGACGCGAGGGAAGCGAAACAACATTTCGTACGCCGCGTTTCAAGGGGATGCTGCTGTATTTACATATCAAATTATCGCGACAGATGCGATGGCATCATCGGGAAAGCCGGGCCGGGATCACTTAGGCAGATTGCGCTCGATTCTCTTCTTCCGTTTTACCATTTCGGCGGCGAGTTTGATCATCCAGATCGGGATGAAGAAGCCACCGTTTTCAGAGCCACGGTGACGGAGCAACACGAGACCGTCGAGTGATTAATGACCGCGGTGTCGGAGGGTAAGTCTCGCGATGTGCCGTCTCGTAGGTCCACGAGGGGAAGGTGGAGGGAGGGTGACGGAGGGAAGAGAGTGAGAGGAGTGAAGCGTCTCTCCCGGTTGATCCCACGATTTCACCCGTACCCGACTTTCGTACGAGACGAAACGAGCGATGGACTTGCGGTGCGGTGAGGACGAGGGGTGGTTGCCCCAGATGGAAAAAAAAGAGCCGGGCTTTACTTCCCGCTCACGAGCGAACGAAAGAGACGATCGTGGAGTACGAGGTCGAGTACAAATTGTCTTCGGGGGACAGGGCTAGGAATCAATCTACTTCTTGCCCGCGTCTATTCCCCTCTCCGCCTTTTCGCTCTTTTCCCGCCTATCGTCTTCTTTATTCCAAACTTTACCAGACGTCACGCGACGTTCGGATGAGGTCATTGTGCAGCGGCACGAAAAAACTTGGTCGAATTTAGATTCGCAGTGACGAATGCTTCTTGCTAGTTCGGAACTTTGGGAAATCGAATTTGTCTATGCGATCGGAGAATAACAAACGGCGGAGTCAACTGTCGGGCCCGGCGGTTCAAGACATTGTCTCTTGGCGGTTGATATTCGGTTTTAAAAGAGAACGTTGCAAAGCGTAGCAAAGTTTAACTGGAAAATTTCCCACACGACGATAAATATGAAGGTAAAACTCTCTCGTAGATCCGAAATCCGGATATATTTTATTAAATATAACGACGTAATAACAACATTCCAAGATATACACCATTGATCATAACATGTGATTTGATCATAACATGAAAGGTATATTTGATTTATTTTTATATATCCGTGGATATATATACACCTATATCTGTAACGCGCCAGAAATGCCTCGGAGAATATAGACGTTATTATCGAAGAGAAAGGTAAGAAAAATGAAAACAAGAACGGACGTTGGCGAAAACATAACATATGGCCGGGCATCACGGTCCGTACACTTATCGATCACTTAGCAACCATATTTCTCGTACGGACGCACCAACTAGGAGGACGCGATGCTGCACTTATATCAAGGCACCATCTATCTTGTCAGGGATCGACAGCAGAATAATGGTGAAGCTGATACACGTATACATAGCAAGAAGCAGGCATCAACATTGCTCCGGTTGCGAAGTAAAAAATGTCGTTCTTGCGACGAAAGTTTTTCTTTTTGGCATTTTGCTTTGACTCGCCGATACCGTGTGCAATAAAACAAATTCTTTTTGGCATTCAGAACCGAGATATACGACGATCACGTGAAATGCAAATTAATCTACACAGTCGACATTATCGAAGAAGGATAATTTTTTATTACAAAATTACAATGTATTAAATCACAAATTCTTACAGTTTTCTTCTCAATTCGTGCATCGATAATTTTCATTGCAAATCCGCCTCTCGAAATGATTTAACACCCTTGAACGCGCCCGATCGTGCCCGTTGAACGCGGAAATAAATGACCGTATCTCTCACTGGAAGTCGTTCCGAAGCTCCCCTTGTAACGTTAGACGCGAGCGCAGCCGCGAGAGGTTCATGCATGTTTAGCTATATACGTGGGGATTTACGCGGGGGCATCTTATCGCCTTATTCGCGATTGTGCAGGCTCGTATGCGGGTACATTGTGAATAAAATGCAACCGGGAAGGTGGCGTGTGAGGAGGGAGGGGGAGCGAGAAGTAGAGGTCGGGGCGCGATTATAATGCAGCGTCCGTAGCGTGCGGCTACGAACGGAAAGGGTCTGTTCCCCTCCATTCTCCGTCCCGTTTTCTCGCAGAACCTAGATTCTGGATACACTTTAGCGAGTCCATTATAGAGATTGTGGTCGCGACCTCGCAGCAGCCAGGGTACCGCCATAGGGTAGTAGTAGGTTCTCCATCCCACGGAGCCGAGGCAAAAGCCTTCGTATCCCTCCTACCGCGCGAACGACTGCTGCGGAGACCCACACGCTCGCTTTCTCTCTCGCTTTCTTCTGCCACCGTTCATCACCGCGCCGTACAAAACATATTTTACGGTTGGACGCGGCGGCCGATGGTAATAGCGTAATAAAAACACGGGTGGGGATGACAGGTACCATTGCGAAGAAAGGAATTCTTACCGATGGTTCTGGCTTACCTCGCCGCCGCGCCATTGCTGCGTAAATTAGGATATAAGAGCTTTCTCTCTCTCCGGACCGGATTATTCCACGCAATTTATTCAGGAGTACAAATCTAATGATGGCCAGAAACAACGCGAAGACGAATATGCCACTTGCTATCGGCGTTGGGATTTTGCGAAGAGGAGTGTCTTGATGGGGCGTAATAGAGGGATAAAAGAACCGATCGTTATACTACGTTACGATATAATTAGTTTTCTCGTCCAGGGAATTTTATTTATTTCCGCGCCTCTCCGTCCTCTTAGGCCGCGACGATGGAATGCCTTGGAAACGACTTTCTTTCTTTAAACAGCTCGCCGGAGCTTGGCTTTGTAGTTGTTTTCGATTACATTCTTTCTCCCGGCGCAGATACACAATGCCGGTCAGATCTCGGGCGTCGCGTAACCCGGATAACGGTCCCTTCGGAGTGAAGCTAGTGTCGCGCGATACCGCCCCGGGAAAACGAAATAATAAGCCGCCTAATGGCGTCCGGAATTGCGGACATTCAACCGGCGATTGGATGCAGTCCTGTTGCGGCAGTTCCGCCGAGTAGTTTCGCCCAAGGAATACAGTTTCCGTCGCTTCTGACTGGACCCGCCCATTACAATGCAGCTTCCCGAATGACTTCTTAATCGATATTGCGTATTCTTTTGCGCGATACGTGAAAGAATATTTTGCGACAACGTTCGGAAAGCAAAGCGAAAATCCGCTGGAATTGGATTTCAATCGAAACAGCACAAGACGGTATTTTCAAAATAATCGTTTCAATCGTTCAATATCGTACCGATTGTTTTCTATATTTATTCTTTTAGAAGAAAAAAATCGAATTATTGTTTAATATATATTTCTAACGGTTTATAAATTGCAAGTTCTTAACTAAGGGCGAACGTTTTTCCCTTACCGTCTGTGATATCGAGCGCGCCTGACTAATGCCAATCGTTACTACTTATTAATCGCGCGGAGAACAAAAGAATACTGTAATATCTTGCAAAGCATTTTCCGAATCAGTAACAGTCAACTGAGATTATTACGATCGTAATATACGTGAATATACCCTTTTTTTTATCGATAAAACTTGCGATTGATACGCGCGCTGCTTGGCGATATGGAACGCATTCTTTGATGAGGTACATGGGACAGACGATATACTTCAAAGGAATATATATTTTTTTTTTTCTGCAAAATATTCTTCGTCGAGAGAGGAGAGATTCCTTAGATAGCAGCCTTTCACCAATGGAAGTTCGACGAGTCTTCGGACAAGCGAGAGAAATTATTCGCGCTCGATCGGAGCTCCTTTTGACAGACGGCGTAGGGCGTTCGCAATCGCGCGGAGTCAATCCTTCGAGGACAAGTTCCCGAGGCGACTTTTCCCTCCGGCGGAACAATATCTACCGGACGGGCGGCACCTCGATGGATTCGCAAAACGTAATCGGCAGAAAAATGTGGGGTGAGAGGGGAGGAGAGAGGAGAAAGCGGGAAGCTCGCGCGCGATGGGGAGAACGCGAGCTTACCGGGTTTGAGAGAAAGGAACGAAAAAAAAAAAAAAAAAAATGCGAGGGAGAAAAAAGACGGGGCGACACCGGCGTGTCACAGTCTGCACCTGTTCTCGCGCTGGCCGAACAATGGGTGCCGCGTCCCGGTATCCACGGGATTAAATATCATAATTAATGTCGCCCCCGATACGTCCGGGGTCTTTCTCTCTCTCTCTCTCTCTCTCTCTCTCTCTCTCTCTCTCTCTCTCTCTCTCTCTCTCTCTCTCTCTCTCTCTCTCTGTATGTGTATATATGTAGAAGAATCGTCACCTTGGCGACGACGCCCGCCACCGCTCGGCTCCTTTCTCGCCTCTCGGATCTCCTCCGCGCATTTTCTCACGGCTCGCCGCACGGCTCGTTACTGGGATCAAATGCGAGCAGACAGAGTGTCTTCTATTGTGTACACGCTCAAGAAGCCTCTATTATTAACCTCACGGAGGAATATCACGATCCTACTTCCCTCCGCCGTCTCCGTCCCCGCGCTCTTTCTCTTTCGGCTCTCTGTCTCTTCCCTGCTCGCTTTCCCGGGTCCCTTTGGATCTGTCGCCGTTGACGTATATTACGTCCGAGTCGGCACTCGCGACGGTATCTTTCCTCTCGATGTCACTCTTTCCTCTATCGTCGTTTAGTCGAAATAATTTATAATTTATCGACACATTGGTCGAGCCGTTGACGACTGGCGTGATTTCAAAATAAACTGCATTTAATTTATTTGTATTCGCCAAACGCTGACGGTAGGGCGTGTATAATCGATTGCTCGACGACGGGCGATGAGAGCGGCGCGCTCTTTGACGACAAAGCGTCTACGCGCCGGATTTAGCGCGTGAAATAAAACTCCCCGGAGTAACCAGCAGCGTGTGCGCCTCCACCTCGCTATCTGCGCGGCCTCGACGCGGATCTTCATCACTAGCGATTTTAATTAAAGTTACTATCAAGTTGCACAGATATTCGCGTTTGATTGGCAAGTTTTAATTTGTCGGCGGGCCCCCGGTAACGCGGTACCGGCCTCTAAAATCCACTCCTCGTCCGGGTGGCCTCTCGTTTCCTCCCCCCAGCCTTGTTGCCGGCCCGCGTTGTTGCCGTCACCCTCACCCTCGCCTGGCCTCTCTCTCTCTCTCTCTCTCTCTCTCTCTCTTTCTCTCGTCCGCTCTCGTACGTTTCTCATTCCACTCGTCAATTTAATCAATGTACGCAAATTACAGCGGTTGCCGAACCGTGAGTAACCAACGCGGACGCGATTACAACGTGCGATCTCGCTCGGTGGGCAGGGGGAAACGGGAGGGTGCGGCGACGATGGCGAAGCTGAGTGGTGAACGGAGAACGGAAAGCGTCGGCAGCGCGTCGCAAATGGTAACAAGCAAGCAGGCCGCGGCGCCGGGCGTCGGCCGCAAGAGATCGGTATGCCTCTCTCGGTACGACTGGCTCCCTAAATCGGCACCTGCGATATTGGCGTCGGCGAGGTCCGGGCTCGAGCTGCCAGGTCAGCCGGGATGAGACCCTGTTACACGCGTGTTTACAATGGCTCAGCCGCTCATGCGATTCATATCCGCTAACCGTCGCGTCGTGTCTCCATTCCTCCTCCTCCACCTCCTCCTCTTCCTCCTCCTCCTCCTCCTCTTCCCCCTCGTCATCTGCCTCCTCCGATTCCTCTCTCGCTGTGTACGCACACACGCAGCACTCTCGCACGTATACGTTGTACACGTATATATTTCTCCCTATATCCCTGGTACTTTGCCTACCCCTCTCTCTCTCCCCTCCCTCCTCTCTTCCGACAGGAATCTAGTTCGGCTCTGATCTGGCGAAAGTAATTAAACCTACCTCGCGAGCCTAAGCCTAATTAATGTGTACCGACGTACCGTTAGAGAGAGGCTAGTCCGGACCCGGTGGTTTACGCTCGATAATACCTACATCGGAGTTGCCGATCTGACAGGAATCAAAGGAAGTAAATATCATCTGGGGCGAATTGGCGATTGTATTAGAGCTCGATGAGACCCTGTTCGTTGCGAGTTCGACGCTTCATCAAGCGTAATTATTACAGATACTTTAATTTCTATGGAAAGTACTACGTTGGTTCTTGTAAATCTGTCATCTGTTTTATATACGCAATCTTACTGTGATATTGTAATAAAAGAATTACAAAAAAAGTAAGAGCCAAAGCAAAACAATTTGTTATCGTTTCCAACCGTTCTCAATTCTGTAAGTAAAAATCTTGGACGTAAGAGTAATATTTATAATACGTAAAACGTAGATAATTTTGTTATTATACATGAGATCCTCCTAAATATATTTATCATGTTACACGAAATTTATATATATTTATTCATTGTTAAGCATTATTTGAACATGTTTGAACTTTTCTTCACCGGTAGTTGAGCGGAACTCGAGCCGTCGAATTGAAAACAGCGATACGCGGTCGATTCTCGCTGATGAACGACGTTCGCAGAGGGATAAAAGCCGTTTCGCGGCGGACTGTTCCTTTCTGACTGTCCGTTGCATTTCAGCTTGCATGAAAATTTCATGCAAACGGTAGCAGGAGTGTCAGCTGGAGGGGCGCGGCGCATTTTATCACGATATTTCGATACTGGTTAAGGGGGGTGCCCGGTGTGTGACAAGAAAATGGCGTATATCTCTTGCTACGTGGTGTTACTTTTATGGATGCACGTAAACCACGCGGCCGCATACTCTGCTTCGTGTTAAGAGAATACGGGGAACGCTGGGCGGGGTCTAAGCGTGTGTGTGTGTGCGTGCGTGCGTGCGTGCGCGCATCGTGCCGATCGTAAAATGCTTACAAGACATGTTTAGCGCGCCGAGAAAGACAGCGGGTATAATGAAAGTGCACAGAGAGAGAAATGATAATGGATAGCGGAAAAGAAGGAAGGAAAGGGAAAGAGACAGTGAAATCCGCACACGCACGCACGCGCGCACAATGTCAGGCGTCGTAATTCGTACGCGTGGTCGTCGAGCTGTAAATGTAAAATAACGCTTTAAATACGTACGCGACGTTTTAGTTACCGTCGACGAGACGCTAATATAAGTTTGACGAATTTGCAACAAGTGCCGTTAAGTGCCATGTTACGTTACAATTTTCGCGACGCGATTACCCGCCCGCCGACGGCGGATTCGATTCCTCACCGTGAAGTTTTCGAAGCGCGCCGCACCGACCGACGACGTTTCGTCGTGTATCGCGTGTTACGTTTCCTCGCCGTTGCGTTCCAGCAAATCAGATTAACAGAGATCCTTACATTTGACGGCGTTATCGCGTCGAATCTGCTCTTACCTACCCGTTTCCCATCGACGTGTCGATCAATATGGCGTAATAGCCCGGTGCCTCCTGTGTGTCTGTAATTATTTCCACCTAAGACGTCGAAGTTTAGTGCAATCATTTCTCAGGAAGGATGTTCCCCCTTTGAAATTGTTAGAGGCGAACAGCTTTCCTCGGGGAAACTTTTGCGAAGCATCTCGCGTCGCGCCTCTCCCTTTCTCCCCTTCCTCTCCCCCTCCCCTCCCCCCTCCTCCGCTCCGTCTCTCCCGGTTACTCTTACTTCGACACGCCTTCGCAGAGAGAGCGTAACTAAATAGAAACTGATGCTGGAGCCGGCAAAGACCCTTATTGTCGCTCGGGAACGCGTGAGAAGAAGTTTCCTCGTCGTCGTGTTCTCTCGCTCGAATAAGACGATTCTTCGTGTCATTCTTGTTTCGCGGAGGGGGATGGAGCGGCGACGCGCTCGAGAACGAAAAGTGAACGTCGCGCACCCACCGAATACCAAAATCCCGCCGTCGACGACGACAACGACCGCCCTCGCCTCCGCCGATCTATTGAAGTCTAGGTGTAGTTCTCCTGGGCGCGCGAATACTCGCCTCCAGAATGTCTCGCAAGCTTGCACTTAGCGTCACAATAATCGTAAAGCGGCACACGAATTCGTCGTTTTCAATCTTCCCCGAAGAAGTCCCATTTAGTATATAACGCCATTAAAATAAATGACAATATTTCGCCGTTAAATGATTTCTGCGAGTGAATTTCTTTACTGCACTTTACGATGCCGATTGTCAAGAGCGTTAGGGCGTGATAACAGATGTGCTTACAATAATAATTTTATTGGGAAACAAAAGATGACAAACGTTAACGATAGATACGCAAGTTACTATATTCATGCGAAAAGCGAAAGCCTTCTTTTTCCAATCAGTTTCTCCAAGATTATTCGCTTGTTTAGCTTCTGTCGATTTCTGATTTTCATTTACGTGGGCCGTCCGTAATTTATGCCGCGAATAGAGCGAATTTACGACCATCAATTATAGAACAGTTACAGTTCCATCAGTTATTCGAGTAATACGCAAATTATTTTGTTTCCTGTAAATTGCGCTGTCGATACACCATTCGGGCGATCGAGCGCGAATGTTTTGCTCGTACCTTTGCCTAATCGCTCTTTGCGGCGAGAGGGGAGGGCGAGAAAAAAAAACGCGCGAAAGAAACACGTACCCTCCTCGTACGATCGATCCTACCCTCTTCAATCACATGACCGCGAGTGTATCTCGTCATCTGCCGTGAAACGCGGGACAGCAGGAAAGCTTCGCACGCTGCCGCCGCCGCCGCCGCCGCTGTACAATCAATCTTTGTCCTGCGAATCAGGCGCCTTCCCCGCGACCGTTCATCATCGCCGGTCGAACGATTACGTCGGCCCGTACGTCCGACGCCGATTCGCGCGGCGTAAAGGTAAAGACGGTGGGGAAACACTTTTTCTGCGAGAGCGGCGGAGAGGTCAACCGTACGCGTTCTCGAGCGCGCAGAAGGCAAACAGGAGTATCTGCGGCTGCCGCCGACTTTCCAAACGGCGTTCGTGTACACAGACGTTAAATTCCACATAGCGCGGGCGGCGTACAGACGCGGATAGGTTAGGTAGGTAGGTAGGTAGGTAGGTACGTTCATCGCTTATATATATCCCCGCGATGTACGGTCGCGCGGGTTTGCGCACGTAACGTTTCGTAATGAGTCTAACCTCCGAGGGCTGTAAAAAGGAAGGAGCTGACGCGAGCGTTACTTTTTGCTCGCGCCCGCAAGAAACGCGCGCTTACGCCGATGTAGAAATGTCTTTGTGTACGTATGTATATATGTGTGTGTGTGTGTGTGAGTGAGTGAGCGTATGTGAGTAGGTGCCTGTGTAAACCGGGGTGCTGCTGAGTTACACACGCGCGGCAATGTGCACCATAGTAGGAAGCGGTAAGTGCGGTCTGTGATTTCGCAGCGAGTAAGTACGACGTCGTCCCGAAAGAAAGAACGGAAGAAAGCACCGCTTTTTTTTGCGCGAACGGTGAGTTCTCCGGTTCCTTCTCTTTCTCTCCCTCTTTCGTGCTTTGAACGTAGTATCGAATTTTTTTCAACGTTAATTTAAGGTTTTTTTTTTTGGTTAGGCAAACTCTATTTAGAATCCTCCTCTACGATAGTTTAAAGTTGTTTTGGATGTCGGATAATGTATGAACGCTGTTCAAAAAGAATTTGAGAACTTTGCGAAAACAGCGGCGAGCATATGCGAGGGAGGGGGGAGAAAAAAAAACGTAAGAGAGACACTTTCGCGTTTTAGACAGGCATTTTAGATCCGAGGAAGATATTCGGTCCCGAAGACATACAAATTGTGTCTGAAACCGGAAGAAAGGAGGTAGAGATGGGAATGGTAGATAGGAACGTGGAGCGGGAGGGAAAAAGTGAAGTGGTATCGGCGGGTATTCTCGAAATTTCGACGAAAGCGAATTCTCGCGCTTTCACTGTAATTTCCTCGCCACCGCCGCACGTGAAAATCGCATCAAGCGGGTACGGGAGGGGTGGAGAGGGGAAAGGGCGCGAGGAAAAGGGTAGGGCGCCGTATCGCCTCGCTTTCCGCCGTTCCGCGAATCCCAACTAATATATTTCCGAAGCAACTCGATTGCGTCGAGTCGGAGAAAGATAGACAGATAGAGAGAATTAGAGTACAGAGAGGAGGATGGAAAGGAGGAAAGGAAGGGAAGAGGAGAGAGGTACACGACGGGGACGCATTGTGCCTTGGGCAATGGTACCGAGTGGAGCTGGTATCCGCGAAGGGATGGAGGATACCAGCTACCCCTCCCTACGTCTCATCCTATTTGTTTCTGCTTTCCGTGTACGACGCACCCTCCAGCGCTGAAAGAAGAGAGAGAATTGGAGAGGCGGAAAGAGGAGGAAGAGGAAGGCAGAGAGGGGAGGGAAGGGGGAGAGATGGTTTGTCAATATTCATTATGTTTGCGCCGAAAAAGGAGAGGCAGGGGTGGAAAAAAGAGAAAAATGGTAGCGAAACGAGATGGTGGGAAATACACGCGTGGAAAGCGTGCGCGGCACGCAAGAATTTACAGTTGAGAGAGAGAGAAAGAGAGAGAGAGAGAGAGAGAGAGAGAGAGAGAGAGAGAGAGAGAGAGAGAGAGAGAGAGAGAGAGAGAGAGAGAGAGCGTGTAAAGAGGACCGGCAAAAAAGGAAGCCGAAAAAAAAAGAAATGTGCCGCCAATGTAGTCGGCCGGCTGAATTAATACCCCGCGAAAGGCGCTTTTTTGTCGCGAACCATATTCTCGCGATGCGATTTCACGCGGAATGCTCGCGCGCGTCCGCGATGGAAACCGCGTTCCAGAATCAAAGCGCGACTAATCAGCCAGGTATGCCGGGGATTTGTCGCGCTATGAATGCCCGCAATTTTTCATTATATTTAATACACATGCGCGATATTCGTTCCCTTGTTCAACGCGACGAACAATAGCGAGAGTGCGATATATGCAATACGTACAAGCGATATGCACGATACGCGCGCGCGCGCGCGGATGCAGCGTGTCGGAAGCGGGAGAGCGAGCGTCCCTTCTCCTCTCTCGTCGATACCCGCAAGCGGAATTTCACTCAAGTTTTGTCTCGCCGCCCCGGATTAATGGCAATCCTCTTTATTACAATTAGCGCAAAGCACGCGGTGCGCGTACACACACGCGCGCGCGCGCGCGCGTGCGTGCGCGGGGGTGTATTAAGGGAAATAGCTGTCCGCTGAATATTTGACGCCCCGTTGCACCTGTCGCGTCGTCCACCGAAGCGCGCCGCGCGCCACGCTACGAGCGTAATTTAATTTGATATTCCCCTTTGTTAATTTGATAGTCGGCAGGGGGGGAGAGAGAGAAAGAGTATGTAACGCGGGGAAGGGGGAGAGGGAGGCGGCGGACCGAGTGGAATGGGAGAAAAATACTTCAGATTCTCGTGTGTATCAGCGGCAGGCAGGCAGGCAGGCAGGCTGGCAGGCTGGCTGGCTGGCTCCGGTGTCACGCGACCCCTTGACCGGTCGACCATCGAAACGCATCATCGTGTCGCACGTAGCATTCCCGCTCAGACCACCGCGATGTGACTGTTCGCCGCACGTCGCATACGCCACGCTGCGCCGGCACCGTGGATACTGACGCCTCGCTGACGTTGCTAGTGCGCGCCGCGCCGTCCGCGTGCGTATAATACAGTCGCAATTTGTGCGACGCGACACGCCACCTCCGCGCGATCGAACGTCACCGACGACATTACGTCGCGCAGCGAGGGCTGCTGCCGAATAGGATCGCAAGGGAACGAAATGTATTCGCGGTGCTGCGCGCTACTCCAACGTTTATTCCAATCAATTCAGCTTTTACTGGTTGTTAGAGAGTAGTTTCCTTCAGTATTATGGTATTTATTCGCTTCGAATAATTATTATCGTTTCTGCAGTAACGTACGTAAGTGGAGCGAGTCGATTAACGTTTTCGTACATCTGCATTCTTCCTGCGGTATATGAACGCGAGATATGAACTTGGACGCGTGGAGAGGATGTAATTTAACGTCCCTCTCGAGAGCACGAGAGTTTCGGAACAGCCCGGATCTCTCTCGGCGGGTATAGCCGATGATAGGAACCTTTATGCGGAACAGCAGGGCATCATAGATCCAGCCGTGCGAAAGGATCCAAGAGGTGACGGGCGCACAGTCAGTGTGTGGTCATAACGAAGCTGTCGACATGATGGATGAGGAGGAGGGCGGACGCGACGATGGTTCCTGAAGGGAGGACGAGGAAGAGAGAGAGAGAGAGGCGCGCACCGGCCCATCGTCCGGCACGATACAAGGGATGCTATCGCTATCGGACCCGCACACCCTGTCTGTCATCAGCACGCCTCACCACCTCAAACACACTCCGGCCACCCGCTGCACGCATGATGGAATATGCAGTATTATATAATTATCCTCGCAGATACTATCTTGACCGGCGCAACGCGTAATTAGAAACTGTCGGGCGAGCAGAAGCTCGCCACCCGTGGGAGTTTACAGCGCGTAACGGAAGGTATCGATTTACCGAAAGAAAGCTGTCGACGTTACTGTCTCGCGCTCGATGCTCTCTCGTACATATCGTAATTATTGCCTCGCCCATTATAAATTTAATCGCTCTTGATCGCGACAGGTTTTTGCGCCGATGCGATGCTTCGTACAACGTAGTACTCCACTGACATTTATTTTAGCTTTCTACGTTCAATCCCCGAGGTTAATCTTTTTTGTTTTGTTTTAAGCGAAGATGAGTAAATGCATAATCTTTCCGCATCAACTTTATCCTATTTTGAAAAAAGTATCTTTATGACGAAGTATCTTTCGTAACATTTGCCACGAAATCTTTATGAAGAGGTAACTTTCGTCATCAGATTTCTTTCATTCCTTGCCCTTTATCGACTTCGATATTGCGTTGTGAGGGAGCGTGCAAAGCGCGAAATGAGAAGTGAAAAGGCCTAACGAATATCTCGGGTCGGTGCACAATTTCTTGAGGAACGCGACACGTGAACCCCTCGGCTGAATCGTGTCGCCTTGACACCGAAAGAATTTTTTTCCTAGCAAAGTCGCGCACCCCTCTTAACCCCGGTGTTCTTACGACGCGCAAGAGAGCGTAGTAGGGACCAAGGAACCCCGGAGGCGTCGATCGCATACCAATGTCCGCGGGAATTTATTGTACGTTCCGTGGAAAAGAGAGGAGATGGGCCTCCAGCGAAAGTACAAAGGGGAACGTACCTACGCATGGGTCGACGATGAAAGATGGGTGTGAATATGTATCCGGCATAGAAAATACCGGAGAAAGAGTTCGGCCGTTTTATTCTTGCAAATTTCAACTTCTTATTTCTTTTGCGTTACGGTAACAATGCGAGATAATGATTTTTAAATTGTCTTGTGACGTGCTTGTGTGAGATTGTATTTGTTTATTTATTAATTAGATAATATCGTATAGTGGTAAAGATTTTGTTAGATTGTTCCGTTTTTTCATCTGCGGTGTATTTTCTCCACCTCTCGTTCTTCTTTTCGTTTCTCATCACTTCCGAAAGCCCGGTCGATCCTATTTAAGCAGGGAGTTGTACAACGATCCAAGGAGATTCCTCATTACCAGACGCATGATTTCAGGCTTCCCGTTCTCGTCTTTCTTTCAAGGTGGGAATTTTGATCGAACGAACGAACGAAGGTAAAAGGCAGTCGAGCCAGGCAGCCCTTGTTTCACCGTTGCCTCAATTATTTTATCCCCTCGTTCTTGCTGTGCTCCATTTTCCTCAGATGCGCGTCCATTCTCTCGATATCGGGTGGCACTTACGTTGTCTGGCAAGTAAGGATTACTTGCGATTGTTTCCGGACGCATCTTAGATCCCGACGTGACGCCGTTTTCCCTTCAACTAAAAGATCTCTCGTGTAGCGAAAATATAATATTTTTTTTTGTTATTAATTTTGTATTCATAATCTGAATCTGACTTAAAACTTGAAGTGAATTTTCAGAAATTAGTGGCAAGATTGGAAAACGAGTTACAGAACACAATATTAGATTATTGACTGTCCGTAATTCTAAGATAACTCCAATTAACATTGATTATATCCATTCGCATAACGAGCAATACGTAACCTCCCTAAACTACGGGTAGGAGTAATCAAATACGAGAGAGAGAGAGAGAGAGAGAGAGAACAAATAAATTATGGCGTTGCATAAGCGATACACAAGCGGTCAAGTTTGTGTTCCCGAGAGCGGAGGGTCTTTCCTAAGGATTCTCGAAGAGAACCGCAATTAAAATTAAACGCTGTGCCGTCATATTCCCTCCTTCTTCCCCCTTTCCTTTCATTACCGCTCTCACCCTCTTCAATCCATTCCGTCAGTTCGTGACGGTGGCAAGGTTTCCTCGGATCCCAAGTTTGGGGGGGGGGGGGAGAGGTTACTGCTACGGAGGGTTCGGGTTCAAGACGAGTTCTCAAAGGAACATTAATTCACAAGCTAATCGTGGGATGTGAAATTAAACATTTTCTGCGATTAGCTCCCCTTTGTTGCGCGTGTCGGTAGCAGGTTGTAAGTATCGCCGTTAGAAGTACACGCATAATATAATTTGGACTTTTGCGCTACTTTTTTTTTTAAGAAAATAACTTGAGGCGAGATAAAAAGTGGTAATTTCACGTCGACCGTCTTATCGTCATTCCCTTTAACTATAGCCTCAACGAGTTTAACTCGATAAAAATTATGACGCCATAGATTATCGTATTTCCACTAGAAACTTCGCCGTCTTCTTTCTCGGTTTTTACTTCTTTTTTTTTTTTTATGAAGATTCTAAAATCGAATGAACACTGGCGCGCAACTAAAGTCAAGCCCCTAGGGACGCGGGGAAGTCTAAAAAAAAAAAAGATGAAAGAGAGAGAGAGAGAACGCCGAGCTGGGCCACCGCCGTCATCCCTTACTCGCTGCGGAGAAACGGAAATCTCGACGTTTAATTCACGTTTAATGTGTGCTGCCCGGCCGGGTCCTCTTTTTTTTACGCTCTTTCCGCTTCTCACGCGGGGTGGTATAATTAACCCGACGCTGAAAACGGCCTGCAGGGACCGTGCGCGTTTTCGAAGAGACTTTCGCCCGCTGAAAATTCCTACTCGTTTGCACTTCTCCATCCATATACACTTTTCTCTCTATTTTTTAGTCTGGCTTTACTGTGCTCTTTCCCCTCCCCTCATCCCTTCTCTCTCTCTCTCTCCTTGTCTTCCGCCTCTTCGTCGTATCTTTTTTCTCTCTGCTCGCGCGCAATCTCTGTACGAACGTAAAACTAACTATACACGGTACTCGCGAGCGCGCTGTGACCGCTTTCTCATCTGTTCTTCCTGGAATGCCGGATAATAGTACTTCCCTGTTATCCAACGTTTTGATGCGCACGTGTACAACGAACACTGCAGTATCCCTTTATTCGAAGAGGAATCAATTAGCCAGCTCATTTTACTACCGTGACAATAATCGGAGAGAATATTAATTGCGAAAGTACCGTAATGGTACCGTAACGGCAGACAGTACTTTCATTATGCGGTATTTCGACGTCCGAGTTATAGTTCGGGATTATTCGTTGTGTTTGGCCGTACCGTTCAAACAGACTTGCCGAACTCGATTAATCGCAAATTGAACCGCTAACACTGTTACCAACTAGTCTCTCCCGCGCGACTTCTTTTGTTCCGCGAAACTTTTCGCTTGGATCAGCCGCAACGAGATAGGTACTCGAGAACAATCGTAAAAAGAAGTCTGTCGATTAGATAACGTTACCCGGGGAAGAGAACATTGAAATGCTTTATCAGCAATATAAAGAACAGACATGAGAGGTTCTAGTGTCATTTACATTCATTGTAAGAATAATTCTTATGGTTCTCGTAATAATATATTAATATTAAATAATTTATTTTTTTTATTAACGTCCTACTAAAACAAAATGTATATTACGAGTAATTTGCAATTGACATTATCAATATGTAGAGTAATAAATTTTTCGCTTGTAAAATGCGAATGATTTTACGATTCACTCAAAACCTTTTGCTTCGTGGACGTGTCACTTCTACTCTCTTTTTCTTTTTTTTTCTTTTTTTTCTTTTTTTTCTTTTTTTTATAGAAGAAGAGTACGGAATGCCAGAATACCGCTCGAAAAATTATTCAAATAGCTTACATATCTAACACAGCAGAATGGATGCGTTTTTTTACTGGCAGTGATATAAGCAAACTGCTTTTCTCGGAGTGGCCCGGAACGACAATTTCAAAAGACCGACCAAGTTTCACCGATGAAGCTAGTCTACGAAAGGCAGTCTTTATCTGAAGCTTCCCGCTTTCGAAGATATAAAATGGTAGCGAGTGCAAGAACACGCGTCGCGTCGCGTCGCGAAGAAAAAAAAATACATGACGGCGACGGTGATGTCGCGCGACCAATAAATGATAACTTTTTTTTTAAAAGCGAATTGTTAGCGGGGATGCGCGCGAGCAGCTGCGTTAAAAGTTCCCGGATAACGACGCCCGGCGCTGCCGTTGTTGTCGAAATAGAAAGAGGGCAACGGTGAACGATGCAACGCGAAGGACGACTTGTCGTGGTAGTCGAGCTGAAAACGGGGAATGACGAAGTCGTCGGGGGGTGGAGGGAGGGGGGCCCCGGGAATAGCGAAGTTGAAAGGGGCGGAGATGCCGCGTTCTCCCTGGCCCCGTGCTGGCTTCTGTCTCTGTTTTGTAGAAGGAGCAGCGGCTATCAAATATTTGCAGCGCCTTTAGCCAACAATGCCTCGCTCGATAAACCTGAAAGTTTGTTTACGATTGCCGGCTATTCCTTTGTCGCCTTCTTCCTTCGGCAGCTAACGTGGATTCCTTCTGTCGCCCCGTTTTAACTTACAACCCTCGACGGCAACCTTTGTTGCCGCCGTCGTACTTTCCTCTTGTCTTGGACGGATTCGCGATGGTGAAACTGTTGTTTTCGGTTGTGTGGAAATGTTTGGATTATCTAACAAGTTTCTTGGCCGAGACCCTGTTCTCTGTTAAAAGATTAAATCACCAGTGAAAGCAATTTCGAGAAAATTATTTTATGACGTGTATATATACGTCTATTTTCGAACTTTATTTCCTCGCGAAAAGAATAATCATTTTTCGTCGACAAAATTCATCTGTCTATGGCGATAAAGACGCGACAACAAGAAAAAAGTAACGGCGCGGCGGCACGGAATTCACAGAGGGCAGTAAATCCGGTGCATCGGTGAGTGGTAGGAGGAGGAGAAGGTAGAGCTACTCGCTGGGACGACGATCCTGACGAAAGAAATCATCGTGCAGAAGTTTCGGCCGGACTGGTGAAACGACGGAAGCGTCGGGCGCGACCATCTCGCCGGTGATTTGCAACTTCTTTATCGCAGTTTTGCGACGTTGCCTCCCCGAGGGGGTGGCTGCGTATGCGCGGGGGGCAGCGGGGGACAGCCGGAATGATTCAGTGCGGCCTAGATGCTCCCTGGCGACTCTCCAAATCACTTCCTGCCCCGCTAGTCGTATACCTAACTTCGGACCGCGGGGCTCTGAGGGTTGTTTGTACTTAAGCGGCTAGACGACGCGCGAGACGACCGGGAAAACATTTCGCTCGTGGAGCGCTCTCTCGCTTGAAACAATAAACGCTCCGTCCAATCGAGCGTGGAAGATAACGAGCGAGAGAAACGGCCACACGGGGTAGGGTGAAAGGAGAAAGACGATCGGGGGGTGGTAGGTCACGGCGACGGTGGCGAAGACGAGCGGAGCGTAAGCGGAGGAAAGAGTTGTTTGTTAGATCGGCGACGATTCTGTGGAAATTGCGGGTCCGACGAAGTTTCGCGTCGCGTCTTTGCCTCCACTTTCCGTTGTCGGGCGAGAAATTTCCTGATAGCTCTTAATAATGCACTTCGGGACGGCATTCCTCGCGCCTTTCGGTCCGAGAGATTCTTTGAGGTTGCGGTAAAGAGAACGGTGAACTTTGAGTATTATACAACAAAGAGAGGGTGGGGAAGAGTGGGAGAGGGGGGGGGGGGTGATAAAGAGCGCGCGGTGAATTTTTCGTATCCGCAAGCGAGTGCGATTTGTTTAAGTGGTGAACGGATATTACCGCGAGATGGAAAATCGCGTCGGCACGGAGTTGATAGCATCGCGAGTTGGTAGTGCGCGTGTGAGACGGCATTTCGAATGCGCTGGCCCGCGCGTTTCGGAACGATAGAGAAACGTAAAGTGGAACACAAATTGACGCGCGTGAGCTTGTCCTTATAGAGATAAGCCGTAATCTAAAGTCGTAACGTTAAAAGCGGTATCGCTTTTACCGCTTTACCGTCTTCACCACCGTGAAGCCTTTCCAGAATCGGTACGACTATCCACGAGCATATACCCGCGACACAGGGCTAATAGTGATTTGTCAGCGGTTTTTCCGAACGAGGCAAAAGTATTCGACGGGAAAAAGCTCGGCGGCGGAAAGGAAATTACGAGGCCCTCTTCCCCCGCGAGTGCCAGGCCGGATGACAAACGGTTTAGGCGGAGACGCGAAATACGCTTTCTGGTTTCGGGATCACAGTCAGCTCGCATTTGCCACGCTCCGACTAACTTGCCTTCCACCTCATCAATCTTAGGCCACTTGGGTAGCACGGGCAATTACAATATCGGCTTGCTCAACGAGGAGTTTGAGGTTGCGGCCCGAAAGTGGGCGGGTTCTTGGCACGCTAACCCGAGCCAAAGCTTCTGGCTCAGCCTGACGGCGGTGCCTCCACCTGCCTGGAGAGAACATGTCCCACCTGTTGCGAGCGATCAGTCACTTGAGCTGTGGATTTGTTTAAATCTTGATAACGCGGACCTCGTATCGGCTTAATTTCAATTCTCCCGACCCGCCGAGGAGCCATACAGTGCGCTCTGCCAGCGGATTATCGGCCGATTTAGCCCGACCGATCGGGCCAAGTGTGCGGAGGACGGTGTATAATTGAAACGTTAGCGTCGCGCGGCGTTATGTGTTCCCGAGAGCGTCTGTATCTACTCCGGGCAATTAATTCGGAAAACGCGCGCGACGCTTAATGGAATTTGCGCCTCGGACTGCGCCACGAGAGGTACTGTGTGAATGTGCACGTCGCGATAACGCTCTGTACGACAGGGAGTTTATCGCGCAAACGGAGAGGGAGGGGGATGCGACTGATCTCGCACGCGCGCGCGGAGGTCTTGCACGGCGGATTTAGGGGAGACCTTGAATAGAAGATCCGACAATTCGTGTCGGGGGAGGCGGGGCAAAAAGCAAATGGGTTAACGGGTTAATTTGTACAGAGTGCGCGAGCTTACCTCATTCGTGTTTTACAGGAACGCTTATCCGGAGCTGCGAGACGGAAGATGACCGCGGGAATTTATGGTGCCGTTAAAGCGTCGTCCCCCTTTGGTCCTGGTAAGCTTTGCTCCTTTTCTACCGCGTTGTTTTTTACGACTTTTACGTTAACACGTTCGCCACTGCACGCGTCTATCGTTGTTTTATTACATCGCGCGGTCGGTATTAACGAAAACGCAATTTCGCGAATCTCCGCGCGACGCGATAAATGAAGTAAATTCGAGCTGAACGTGACCTACGTGTAATGCCATTACGCGCGTATTTAATTTGTAAAGAGATTTTATGTATCGAGTAAAAAAAAAGTGTAAATAACAATTGCCGCGGACACTTTCCATTTTTGTTAACTGATACTTGTAAAGCTCGGATAACACTTAATTAGTACCGGCAGCTTGTAAAGTTTCAAGAAGCCGTGCATGATCAAGCGTGTCTATAATGTTCGCTCCTAAACACATAGAGGCTTGTTCGCTTCGGTAACAATCTGCTGGAGTTTAGCCCGAGCGCGAGACTGCTTCACGTCCGGCTTATGCCCTAGGTGCCAATTAGTTACTGGCATTACCAAACGACTTGCTCCTAATTAACAAAGTTTCATTTATCGACGATAAAAGTAAAGACGACGGTGACGAGTCCGCGGGCGATCGCGCTTTTTGAAACGATAACGTTCAGTTGGACGCAATTTGTCGAATCGATATCTACTCAAGTTTTAATTTGTCAATCGTGTGCCGGTCGAATGTCGAATTATATTAAGCTACGTATGACAGGAATTATTTTTGGAAATCGCGCGTGACAAACGACGTTTCGCATACCACTGACATATAATCATCGGTCATTAATTAATTTTTAATAGCAGCTACAACGCAGAAATTGATGTGAAATATAAAATAGCAAAGAGAGAGAGAGAGAGAGAGAGAGACAGAGTACTTCTCTATGAGGATTTTACGCGAATGCCGCTTTAATATTTCACGCACAATTGCAAGCTCCACATGAAATTTCAACAAACGCTAGGAAATATATCGTAATGTGTCATATTAAATATTGGATACCGCTCTGATAAAGTTTCTGTGACGTAATTTTATCTAATATATTGTCCGTTATAACGCGATCAAAGCAACGCATGCAGCGTGACAGTGAAACTAATAACTTTGGAACGCACGCGCATCATATTGTTACGTTTATTAAATATTATAGAATGTAGTCTCCTTTGTGAATTTCCATACGCCTCTGCATTGGTTGTGTTATTTGATTAACAATGTAATATATACGCGACTGAGTGAAACATTAATAATCGTCGTTTCATGTGCGGCGCGGACCGCCCGCGCCCGCGCCGGTGCCATCGGCATACGTATGTAACGCGAAGGTTAATTTAATTTTGTTTAATTCCTATTAGCCTCGTTCTCCCTGAGCGAAGCGGCGCTGATCAGTCTGCCGACGAGTCAACGATAATTAAGTTTGATGAAAAGTCTGCTTACACAGAAAGCGCCCTGATGTGGGAAACGCCTCTAATGGAGGCGGTTACTCGCAGCGCCGGTAATCAACTACGACGCTAGTTCGACAAGTTCGATAAAATCCAAACTTCTAAACAATAACGCAATTATAAAGTTCGTGCCGCCCTTGCCGGTAGGTAGGTAGGTAGGTAGGGCTCGCGCGCACACACTTCCGGCCCAGCCAGGTAATCGACTAAGCCGATATCCTGACGCGCCGTGCGACAACGCGCGTGCGTAAATAGATGAAAAAGAAAAGGAAATAATTTGATTTTTAATTCGACAGTTTACAACCTCTGTGTAATAATTCTAAAACCCGGTTAGTCCGTAACGTTGCCTTTTTATGACATCGTATTTTGTTCTCTTCTTTGCGACAGTATATGTGTGTGTGTGTGTGTATGTGTGTGTGTGCACATGGTTCGGAAGCACTTACGTTTGGAAGATAGTCTCTGCCTTCAATAACATGAGACACATCCTCCGGAGATGTAACGTGAACTAGACGTAGAAACATAAGATTGCCCGTTCGCTTTATCCAGCAATAAAACAATATCACGTTTAAAAGAGCAAATAAATTTATAGCCAATCTCGTCAACGTCCGAGCGCGGATCCTCTCGTGGATCCTGGGAGGTCTTGCGCGCGATGTCCGTGGGATCAAGGGGTTGGGGACAACGAATTGGAACTCGACTCGACGAACACGTAGCATAAAGTCGTAAAACTCGACTTACGACAAGTCGTAACACCGGGAACAACGTTCCTTCATCTATATTTTTTTTTCCTCTTATAATTGGTGTCATCCGAGCGGCGGGAATGAAAGCTGGGGGGGGGGGCTTGTAATAAGAGGAAGAAAAGGTCTAAGAGTTTGCCTGCCCGCAGGGTTTCTATCTCCTCATCTCTCTTAATGACATAAATTTTATTGAAAATATTCGAGAACTCGCTTGATTAACCAATAAAAAAGGGTGTAGCGTCAACCCTCGAAACGACCGGCGATTAAATAGCGGCGTGTTTCCGCTGGGAGAAAATTTGTAGGCCAGCCTTAATGACACATTAAATGCGTCGCGGCTTAATTTCAACGCTGCTGGTACGACGACGCGGCCAGATGACGGCTCGGTATTTCGATTTAATCGCCAGAGACGGATGTCAAAGCCGGAGAGTCAGAGATGCCCGAATGATAAATCGACGATAAAGCGTAAACTTTTCCAGAGCTCTAGTTTAATGCGCAAAGTTGATATCGTAGAATATCATCTTTTTTTTTTTTTTTTTTGTTAATATAACATTAATAACTTTAGAGGAGAGCACCCGCGTCGCGTTCGCATGAAAGTTGCGGCACGTTTGACATTACGTTGTACATCACGTACCGTACGTTATGCAGTCTTATGCAAAAACGGGACGTGATTTACATGACAGAAACGGGTGAAATATGATATCTCTTTCCTTCGCGTTTCTCTCTCCGATGCGATATTAAGTATCGCGGTGTAGAGAATTATTGGCACCCACGTATTGGCCTCACGGCCAAATTGGAATCACGGTCGAGGTCTCGGCGGTGTTATAGCAATCTGTCAGCCGACCTGGATGCGCTCCAGGACAATAAGTCAGGGCATCGATCGCGGTGGGGGACGTACCGTGACGATAAATATTACGAGATGATTATTATTGGTCGCTCGGTGTATATCGGGCCGACGGCGGCGCTCTGAAATTCTCCGGCGCAGCGACACTCTGCGTATCGGCGCGATCGATCGTCGGCATCGTGCCGACTTCAATTGCAGGACGCGATTGTAACAATCGCGGAAATTGTGTCGCAAATTCCCTTTGTCGCGTTCGCGAGACCGCCACGGGCAAATGTGGCCAAATGCGTTTTCACGAGACTCTCTGTGACGTTCTCGGTTTACGGGATTACAACTCGCGCGCGCACGCGACGAGGGGTCATCACGATTTGGTAATTCATCGACGGTTGACGGCGGTCCCGTGAGATCATCTCGTCATTAACGAAGCGAGCTGTCTCTCTCTCTCTCTCGCGCGCGACGCGGCGCGGCGACACGCCGACTCGTGAATTGTTAACGCGCGGCGACAAATTTATTCACGGAACGGTAGATTTATAATTTAGAGAGCGGCAAACGCGAGACGTTTTCCGGCGAAAGGTGTAAGTAACCCCACATCCATTACAATGCCAATGCGATTGTTACGTTTCTCTTTCGCGCGACTGAAATAGAAATCCGCCGTTTTTCTCGCATTCATGTACTTGTGCCCTCTCGATTTCTCCTTTGGCGCACCTGCCTTCTCCACATTCTCCTTTTTCTCCCTTCCTCCCCGCGGATCTCTGTTATGATGGCGTGCCGAGATATCTCGCATGTTGCACCGCCGTCTCGTCGCGAGCAAAACGGAAGGACGGGGGAGGGGAGAGGTTGATATACAGTATAAAACCGCGAGAAAAATACTATCTTCATTGTCTAAATGGCTGCCGATAAAGCAGCCCGGGTTTACTGCGCGCGAGATTGTATTTATCATCCGGCAATGCCAGCGAGCGGCGTGCGCGCGTTACATGCTTTGCCACCCAGTTATCTAAGATGCGTTTGTCTATCCGCGGAGAAAAATGGATCGCGTCGTTTTGCGAGCTGCTGAAACCGAGGGAGGGGGAAGGGGGGCAGAGAGAGAGAGAAAGAGAGAGAGAAAAAAGAGAACAAGTATCGCGCCGGTCCGTATACGTTCGGATGCCTCGTGAATCCCTACCGACTGTATATATACGACCGATACGGTCGTTGGAACGTGGCGCAACGTCGGTCTCGTAAAATCGCCGAGGAGGTATATAATCGTTATTTCAAATCGCGCCCGCTTTTATTGGACGTTTATTGGACCGGGCTTTCAAGGGGTTACGTAAGAGGAGTGGCCGGAGGGATCTGGTTTGAAATTCGAAAATCGTTGAATACGTTTCCGTCGCTGGAGGGCGAAATTGGTCTCCTCCGGCTAAATTGTACCCTTCCGCGCGGCTCTCTTCTTAGTGGCGTTTCCAAAAGTGCCAAAGAGAATACGCGCGCGAGCTTAATGCAATATTAAATAGTTAACCGTATACCGGGGGAAGAGAGGGACGAGCGTAAGGATACGGGTGTCCATTTTCCGTCCTTCACGATGGAAAGAGTGCGGTCACGTGCCGTGGGAAATGCCGAGCACGAGCTGGGAAGGCCCTGAGGTAGGGTCGGGACCGAGCCTCGCGTGCGGCGCGGCCCTGCGCGGCGCGGTTGAACCTTTCATTCCACGTACGAGTAATAGATCTGCAAGCCCTGTTAAATCACGATTTGTCGGGGAGTAATTCGATTCGTGCTCGAGATTTGGCGGTTACGTGGCGACGAGATTCACTTTCGCGATTCCGGGCCCGCGCGCGATTCAATTTATGCTCCCGCGTCTATATTCCGCACACAGCCACGACGGCTAATGACGAGGTGACAACATTTACGTAATCAGGCCGCACCGTTATAACGCTGGCCGCACCAACGTTGCTCTCGCTGCGCAACTCGTCCGCTAATATTGACTTTCAATTAATACACCTAGCCATAGGCCGACGAAACTTAAAACCGTTGCCGTGTCGTTTCATTCACGAAAGGTCAGTCGTATATATTTTTCATGTACGTCAGGCAAAATGATATCCCTGAAAGCGGATCGCAATTGTGCGTTATTATTTCGATTCCGGTCCGGATGTACATGTCGTCGTGGAAGAATCCGCGAAATGTGACGCGAGCGGACTATGAAGGAATAATACAGGCTGATCGCGAAATGTGATGTCTCGATTCGTATGATATTAATATCCTGCCCCGCTTTTTTTGTCCCGCTCGAAGTGACACGCCTACACGTAATATGCGAACGCGCAGACCAAGAAGATCGTGCGACGCGTTGATCTCACCGCTCGCGAGCATAATATGGTCTCTTCATCATTCTTTTAACGTATTCCATGCTCGTCGCGACAACGTACAGGCCGCGAGGGGGTGACACGGTTGTCGTCGAGCCTTTGGGGAAACTCCGAGGTCACGAACCGGGAGCAATGCTATCGTGACGCCCGCGCGGTGTTTCTACCAAGACTTCTCTTCTCTCACCTAACACACGCGAGACTCGGCACGTATATCTCCGCGTCTCTCGGTCGTCTCTCTCCTCGTCCTTACACTTATCCCGCTCTCTTCTCATCTTCCGACCGTCTGCGCGACCTTCTCTATCCATCATAGCAGTCTCTCGTCCCTTTTCTCTCTCTCTCTCTCTCTCTCTCTTTCTCTTTGTAGAGAGCTCAGACCAAAGAGACGGAGTCACGTCTCCAGACCGGAGTTGCTCTAATTAAATTACTTAAGCGTACGTGTATCTAGGGATGGTTTTGGGTCGGGTGCTTCTCTACGTACAACTGCATGCCGCGGGAGAGCGACGTCTTGGTGCTCGGAGCGTTTTGCTTGGCCTTCAGAAGTCGACCCCGTCGTCTACACCGTCGGTGTCTGTGTGTCGTTTTTTTTTTTTCATGCCTTCCCCGCTTTCACTATCGAGATCGAACATCATACTCCGTCAGGGCTCGGCCGCATCTCCACGCGTACGCGCCGGGAATTATATTGCCCCGTACTCCGAGTTTTGTGCGGAAACAAGCTGATTTCTCCGTTGCTCCGGTAATCTCGTTAAACGTTACGTAATAGATGAATAAAGGGCCAAAGAATTATTAAATTGTACCCGCATGTAACTGGAATAGCAAATTGGGTGCTCAATCTTTTTGAGAACTTTTGATTCACCTTACGAAAAATTTTACCGAGCTGCGTTTGCCGAGATGTCGCAATATCGCGTTTAAATTTATTACATTTCGCTTTTTAAAGATAGTATTATGAAGAGTTCTCTATTGTAACTAGCTTTTTCCTTCTGCTTCGACAGAGCATTGTCATCGTCGACAGCTGAAAAGTTACCAAAGTACCATTCTTGTACGCGTTTTCTCCACCTTTTTTCCCCCAGACATCATCAAAGGATCTGTCACTCTCCATTATCAGACCAGCGAACGAAGAGTAAAAGCATGAGACACTAAAGCCATATTATGTGGAGGATATTGTTCACTCGATAGCAAGAGGTCAAAGGGAAAAGGAGAGAAGAGAAAGATTTTCTTTTTTTTTTTTCGAAATAGTTCAACATGAACGAACGAATGAGAATAAAATTTAAATAAAAGTATAGTATCCGAGAAGTACAAATCGATACTTTTGAAACAGACATTGTTTATTTTTGAAGATGATATTTAATACTCTTTCAAAGTTGATATAGAAGGGAAAAAGGAAACGGAATAATTCAATTAACTTTTTAATAATCGTTTTAAAGAAACAAATGTCTCGTTTGTTAAATTCTAATAGAGTTTCAGATATTTGCAAATATAAATTGGTATCGTTTAATTCACAAGTCTGAATTGTTTAAGCCAATATTCGAGAGGAAATAAAAAAAAAAACATTTCACCGTTCGATACGCGCTTTTACTCTTTTTCCGCATAAACACATGCATATACTATCAGCTCGAGTCGCATATTGAGAACGTGCAATGTTACTTTGCTTCAATTTTCCCGAAGTATCCCGGGTATAGCGGGAGAAACACTTAGCATTTGTTATCCGAGGTAATGGCCTCTCGGACGAGACAATCGCTAAAGGGTGGCTCGGGACATCGACGGCTTCGCGAAAAGAGGCCAACTTCGTCCCGCGTCGACGTACTGCCATTCTGTAAGCGCGCGTCGTCCATAAATTTCGCCGCTGTTCTCACGGCGCGCATACATCAACCGATATAGCACCGCAAATAAAGCGGCGTTGAAGGGTGTTTCCCGCAATTCACATGTACAAAAACAAATTTCACTATTTAACTGTGTTAACATTGATCTCGTATTTGTATTTCTCTGTCTTTCTCTCTCTCTCTCTCATTTATCTATCTATCTCTTCGCGTTATTAATTTTATATTTTACTCATCACATTGCACCTCGATCTCATCTCGATCATCGCAAATGGCGATATCTTTTCATTAATTGCTTCCTGCCCCTAGCAAAATTTCACATATAACGTCTGAAATTCTTAAGAAAACACTTCCTTCCTTCCTTTGAAGTGACGGGGCAAACTATAATTTCCTTATTTGAACGTTATATAAAGCGAACCAACCGGGATAGAACGCGGAATTCCAATATCGACAACGAATAATATCCGCGCGAGCACCAGCGGGAGACGAGAGAAGAGAGAGAGAGAAAGAGAGAGGGGTGGGTGAAGGAGGGACGAGGGAGGGACGAAGAGAAGCGAGAATACAGCGGTGAGCTCAATAACTGGGATGAATAATATCGAAGACGTCGTAACTATGTATTATATACCGGACACGGCACGGGGGATTAAACCGTCTGTATTTTTATAACGGGATATTACCCGCTGCCAAATCGCTACTAAACGTAATCTCGACCGAGCCTGCCGCTTAATAACGCCAAACGAAGTTTCGCAACTGCTTATGTATTTTGTAAATATATATAATCAACCGCGCGGCCTCACCCGAGCTATATTTTAATAGCTTAGAGATGCCAGTTTCTCCATGGAGTAATCCAGATGAATCCACGAGAGATTTAGGCCAGGGACGAATACTACCGTTCTAGGCAACGTCAAGATTCGTGAGCGCGATACTATTCCGCCGACGAGTTTAATTTGCCGAATCACACGAGTGGTTGATAGAAAAATTTATCTTGTTTGTTCGTTTAATCTGCTGCGTTTCTATCCAAAGTGAATAATAAGACAAGTCTGTTTTGCGTGAACCCGCGAGTTCTGAAGCACTCCCCCTTGAATACGAATATCGAAACGTCGCGAAGTTTAGTCGCGGAAACTCCGGAAACATGGGATTCCACTTGAGATGTTATCGAGTATTCGAAGCGCGCGATTTTGCAGATGACGATACGCCATTTGGATCCACGGTCTGATCGTCCGTCGTCGGTTAATTTTTCAAATTATTCGGAATAAACCTGTAACTGTTCGAAGTAGAAACCCCCCGAGTGATAGCCTGGTGGCTGTGATTGTCGATGCAAATACACGCGCCCCTCTCTCTCTCTCTCTCTTCACTTTCGTCTCAACCCCCTGCTTTCCTCCTCACTCTCTTTCGGTCTACGGTCTGATTCCGCCAAGGGAGGAAGAGAGAGGAGAGACGCGGAGCTTTCTGCGGCCTGCACCCAACCCCCCCATGAATAATGCAGGCCCGATGTAATTGATCGCCCAATCGGAATGGCCTTTTATTTACTTTCCTCCGTTCCTAACCGTCCGTTCGTTCCTTCGCTCCCTTCGAAAGTTATTTGACATCGCTTACGAGCGCGGAATGCGTTTCACTCTTCCCTCCACGTCGTCGTGTCGCGCAGCAGCACGTCCGTCTTCCGCGTCGCTCGTCGATGTCGATGCCACCGCGCCGTGCGATGATGACATTAAACGCCATCGGTATCGCGTTTCACCGCCGTCGTCCCCGGACGTCCGATTTGGAAGGTGACATCACGAGAAACTTACATGACAGCAATCGCACGTTGCGCAATCTCGCAAACGTGTCTGTTCCGTGTTGCAGCTTGCCTTGAATTTCGCTGTGTGACGACGTGGCTACGCACGCACGATAAACGCGATCCTTGTCTCGGAATAACTACGACACGTAGCTAACCGTAGAACCATAGTCATTTGTATGCTTTTACCCTATAACTTCGCGACAACTGCGCCCGCATCCTGCAATATTACGTACACGCAAACCGTACACCACTTCTTCGAGGAAGATTCATAGTTACCGAATTATTACCTCACGACGACCGCACGTGACGACTCAATATCGCATATCACGTATGATTAGTTTCGAGACGAGGTTTAGGTGTCGAAATAAATCAATCGTAAAGGATAGCCACACGTTGCCCCGCCTTGGGAAATATCTTTCTGATTCGGGCAGATCTGACACGACATCGGACATCGCCGTTGCCTTTGGACGTCAGAAACTGTGACGCTCACGTATTCGCAAGCACCTGGGTATTGCCTGCCCCCACGTCTCGTTTCTTTTCCCTTCGCTTCACGCGAACTTCGTTGCCCAAGATCGCGGCAGAAGCAAAGGGAGAGATCGCCGCGTATACACAGTATACCTCGAAATCCCGTTGGGGTTTGGGCGACCCGATTTAGTTCGGTGGCAACGAGTTGGGCGGGCGAGAGAGACAGACACACGAATCGGACAGGAAAATGTGTAGGTGAAGGGAAAAAAGAGGATGGCTGTGCTAAAGAAGGTGGGAGAGAAAGAGAGAACAGACTAAAAGGATGAGGGAGTCACCAGGCTGCACGGTAAACGTGGGTCATTTCAAATCCCGGGCAAGCCGTTCCCCGAGCCCCGAAAAGTTTCTTTCCGTCCTCGAGCACTATAACTCGGCAAATTCAATCTAATGTCGGCTCGAACCGAATCCCGTTTTATCGAAATTTCAGGCAACATAATTTTCGGCGGTTCGCGAACGGAAGAGGGCGAACCGAGTTGGCATAGACAGGCAGGCAGGCTGCAGGCGGTAGACAGGCAAGGCAGAGCGTAGGTCGATGTAGGTTGGCAGGAGTAGGGTGGCCGTGAAGGGGCGGTAGCAGCCGCTTCCACAGAGATAATGCAGTTATTTCATGCCCGGGCACCGGTAATTGGCTGCACGTTCGCGGCGGAGGCAGCCAACACCGGCTCTTCGTCCGCTCTCGGTCGCGAGACATTACGACGTTGCCCCGGGCCAATTTCTCAGTCACGAAGTTAATGGCTACTTCTGACGAGAATTATCCGTTTTTTCCGCCCTCTCCACCCGATCCGGCAAACTCGATAATGCACCACGTCGACGATCGGCATTGTGGCCGTCCGAGCGAACCGCCGAGGCTCAACATTTCTGTTGCACGAGCTTGCGACGAACTCTAACGTCATAATTGATAAAAATTTTCGCGAAAGCTCATTACCCTATCAACCTCTCGCGCAACAACATTTTCCAACTTCATCGCTCTTCAGCCCCCACCCTCTCCCCGGTCGCGCGGTAATCGCGTTTACTGTTTCCCAACTTTTGATTATGTGGAAACGATTCACGGTGTTAATAAGGTTTCTACTTGGACGCGCCGAGTTAGCCGAATGAGGCTTGCGTAAATTTAACGGCAAATGCGTTCCGCTTCGAATTATCCTCTTCACCTTTCCAGTCGCTCGAAATTTTCACTGTCGTCACGTTTCCATTTAAAGCAAGGATTCTCAAACTGATTGCTACAACCAGAGTTATTTTTTGCATTTTGTATTTAATAATTTTTAACAAAATATTATACATATATTTATTAAACGATCATAAACAAATTCTGCCAGCAACGATATACAATTTTGTGACGTTCACTATCGCTAAGTAATCACAAAAATCTGATTCACTTTATAATTTAATTGTAACGATATCTCTCTTATTAAATGTCGCATCTCTATTCATACCTCGATATAATCTCGGGAAGATATTTAGAAAAATATGTCGAAACGTTGAGTAAATCACACCTTTATTGTACACAGTATTAATTGCAATACAAATGTTTTCTTTGATATGAATGTAACAAAATAACAAAATGTACGCTTGTGCGCAAGACTCTTCGCGGAAGTCTTTATGGTTGGACGCATCCCTCGACTTGCCCGGGCGAATCGCCATTTCGTCGCGGACTTTCAGTATATCATCTGGTAATCAAAGTGGCCCCGACCTCTCTTTCCTCTGGAGCAGGGACTATATAAAGTATATCAAAGCAGCGGTTTGGTCACGATTTCAACCATTTCTCCGTATCTGCCCCTGTCTCGCTCTGACCCTCATTTCCCTCTTTCTCTCGATCGCTCTTTCTCCAGCGCGCTCTTCCCTTTCTCCTCGCTCCCGTTTTTCCATCTCGCTCTCTCTCTCTCTCCCCCTCCCCTCTTCCTCCCGTTTCCCCCACGTTATTACGTTTCTCCACGTCTTTGAAGGCGCCGTCGAGCAGAAATTATGAGTCCCTGTACACTACGGGTTCGCTCGACTACTTTCTGCTCGAATTAAGCACGGGCAAAGGACCGACCGGACGGACGGTCGAATGCAAATGTAAAAGCAAGCTCGAAGGCTGCCGAGTGACGCTCGGTTAACCCCGTCGTCAGTTGGGGAGATCACCGGAGTTATCGCTCCTTGTCTTTGGTAGGACACCACCGCCGACGTTGCGCTTTCTGAGATTTCTCTTTCAGCCGCACGAAACGTACTTTAAATCGAACTCAATTTGTTGTCTCGTCACTTAAAAATCTACTATAATTAATAGGGCAATTTTATATCCGGTATAAATTAGCATCGGATAAGCGATATTTACGTCGGCCGAGAGCCCGTTCCTTTGAACTCGTTCCTGCTTTTAGCGGGGGCACACAAATTTCCTTAATTTTATCCGGTGGACGGACGGACTCGTCCACGTCGTTACAGCGCGGGTATCCGCAGGTCTCGAGAACGACTCGATTCGGGGCGGCGCGCCTCGCCGCAGCGGCGTCGTCGATCCGACGAGGCGTGGCGGGGTTAGTTTAGTTGGAAACATGCCTGGGCGAGCATAGCAAACACGCGCAACTGACACCGGAGGGACGGTCTCACGGAGGCGGAGGCGTATACCTACGTGCATATAGATACAGACGTACATATGTACACAACATACATATATATATTGTATATACACATCTGTACACACAGTATGAGCGAGCTCGCGCGCGCGCGCGCGCGTATACTCGATCTCGCACACGTACACGTGCACGATCGTATGCGAGAGACGCACGGAGAGAAGGGGGGAAGGGGGAGAGATCGCGGATACCTGGGAAAGGAGTAGGGTCAGGATATCTCCGTGAGGCCGTGGAGACCGAAGTGGTCAAACAGACGTGCGGACGTCCGCGGGGACAACGAAAACACGGCGGCGTCGTCGAACGCAGACGTCGGCGCCGTGAAACGAGAAATCCGCGTACACCCCCGGGCTAGGTTTTCGATTGTCCGGCCTGCGGGCCTTCGTCGTCGGAGAGGGCAGGCTGATCGGGGATATCGCGATGGAAATTGATCTGTCGGGACGGAAAGTACCGGAGGCGGCGCGCGGTCTCTCGTCATGGAAATACGTCGCGCTACCCGGCATTAGAGGTATATACCTCGCGTCCGTGTGCGGTGGACGTTCGTTCGATTTGTATAAGTGCACACGCCCGCCCAGTACAAAGGGAGTGATTTTAATCGTATCGCGAGGGAATATCGCGCAAAAACATTCTGGGAAAAAAATCGCGGTGTGTATACCGGCGGGCTCTCTCACGCTTTCGTCGTAACAACGTCCGAATTTGAATGTACAAAGTTGAAAATTATACAGGACGCCGTCCCCGAAGTCCCCCATCGTTCATCCCTTCAGACTTTTGAATATGCGCAAACAAATGTTTCTCCTTTTGCTCCTTTTGAGGATATCTCGATAAAAAGTAGTATTATTCTACAGTAAAATACAATTGACAGCTGCATTATGGATCGATAAACAAAATCCGTCTGATCTACGTTACAGCCTTTTTCTCTGTTCTATCCGCGGCAAATTACAAAAATATGTTTATAAAGTATTGTGTCTTTTATAATAATTGGCACGATGTGCAAAGCAGAGCGTTATTGATTTTCATATTCTGATCCAATTCGTGTATTTTGCGTAGACGTTCGATTTTCTAAAATATGGCATTCGAGCAACGGCAGTAAAAAATCTTGAGATCGCGAATAACGTTTATTTGAGCCAATGGGAGTGAAATGGTAACGCTAAGCGACTACAAAAAAGAAAAAGAACGGTCGTCGAAATTGTCCGCATTATCATAAAAAGAGATTATCAAATAATCGTTACAACTGCGGGAAATCTCGCATCAGATAAAACTTTACTCCAGTTTTTTGAGCTTTCGAAGTAGCTTCCACACCCCGTCTCGATAAAACTCTCTTCGATCATCCGAGGTGAAGTCTTCGAGTCTTCTAGTGTCCTTAGCCCACCGCATCGGCGCTTTAAATCATGCACCGACTATCACGTCGGATTTCGTTTACATTCGAACACTAAAACTCCTTTAACCTCCGTCCGTCGATCCGATCTGGTTAAATTATTTATCCGTGGGTTGGACGAAGGTCCGATTCGAGAGGATCGTAAACCGTAAACCGGTCTGCTTAATCTGTCCCCAAACATACGTAAAACGTGCGTAAAACCGACGATGAGCGTCGACGTCGGAGTCGAATCGCCGGGCTAGGGTTTATAATCGATCGTACGTTTCCACCGGCTGTTACTGCCCGCGCATCGCATTATTCTTACCATTATTGCCCCGTCTCCCGTTGCCCGTATCACATATTCACGGGGCCGCGCAATCGCGCCGTCCGGTGCGCGTCATTCACGTCTCCGCGGAACGAAGCGATAAACGGGCACGACCGGGCGCGTTTATGTCGCTCTCTCCTAGCGATTTCATGCGTTACGTGTTACCGCGACGCCGACACCGTGAGGTGGTGGGATCCTTTACTTTTATGCCGCGCGGTATGGCTCACGTTTCACGGCGATCGGACGTATCAGCGCATCTCGAGGGATGCGCCGCGTCCCGTATACTATCCCTCGAAGCTTCCCCGGGAGGATGGCGAAAACCCCCTTTCGCACGGGACCTCGTGAGGCCCTCGGGCGGGAGGGTTTTACGTTGTAAATTGTCATTTACGCGGGACCCCGTCGGGCAGCGTGTGCAAGTTCTTGATTGCGCGTGCATCCATTTCGACCTATCCGTGGCGGCCCCGTAAAACGTTTACGGGAAGGTCGCGGAATGTATCCGCTAATTCGTCGACGCAGAGATACGCAATATGCCAAGGTGGTTTAGCTGTTAAAATGGCCGGCTCGAATTACAACATCGATCGTGCGCGCGATCCCTCTCTCTCTCTCTCTCTCTCTCTCTCTCTCTCTCTCTCTCTCTCATTTATTTAATTGTCGTCCACTTAATTGCGAGGAATATCGGCGCTTTGTGTGGAACTTCGGCGAGTAGTCCATCCAATCGCGCGATAGCGTTGAATCGGAACGACACGATGGACGAGGAAGAATGCTCGTCGGTTTCGTGTAACCGATGGATCAATAGAGGTGTATAGGTTTTGTAGACTGAATGGACGCATAAGCGTGTGTACATTTGCGATTACACGGGAACTAATTAATACACGTAGATGCTTGTATCCGGGTGCATTTAACGTACATTAATAACTACACGCGATATACATGCGTAATGGTTCTTCTCAATCAATAGCATTATTACCTGAATTGCGAGCATTCAGGCTGGCCCTAATTATGACTATGCAGTCCCGATATTATATTCCATACAGCAATTATGCGCTCGTAACGGCGAATTGTATGAATCGAGAGCTTCGGATCACAGAAGCGCGTGTATCGCACGAACGAACGCATTTTTGCTTTGTTTTTTCCCTCCTCTCCCCCCTGATTAACATCGCAGTTGGGCATAGCGTCGTTGCCTCCGCGCGCCCTTAATAAATAATTTATCGCCGCGCCGCGGCGCGGAGTGTCGGGTCCCCGCGCTTGCCCATCGCGGAGATTCCATTCATCCTACTTCGTATTCTGAATTCGGACGCACTTTGTACATTTTCTCATCTCCTCGGCGGAAAAAGGCCGGCGGCATTGCGCGGAATGCCGGAACCGAAACGCCCACCGAGTTCTCTCTCTCCGCCCGTGTAACGAGGAGTACGAGGAGGGCGTATCCTCTCTCGGAAAATATGTTCGCCGTGGGCTACTAGTTTTAATTAAATCCGCGCTTTCTACCGTCCGGGTATGCCGGGCGTATAACCAAGACGATTAACCGGCGTTTGCAGCGTCTCGACGTCCGCGTGACGCGTCGCCCACCACCGCCGCCGCGCTTTAAACCGTCGCCGTCTCACCGGCACCTAAATGTCTACCTAAATCTTCGTCGCGGCTTTCCTAATTATTCCGCCGGGCGAAACCTTTTAGGCTGATGTAAACGGAATGTCTCGCCCGATGCGACTTTCAAGCGCGCGCTGGAAGGTTGTCTCCCGAAATAGAGAACGCGGTTATGCAAGAGGGAGCTGGACACCAATTTCCAGGCTTTCCGGGACGCGTCTACCTTAGTAATTTATTAAAGACCGATCCTTTACATCTCGTAAGATCTGTTTAACCGATGTTTATTATATTTGCAAACATTCTATTGAGCTTTCTCCCTCGCAAAAGTTTGTTTAGGTTTTTCTATTTTTCTTTTCTTTTTATGTTTTGAGTTATAGACGTACAATTACACGCTGACGTTGCTCTGTCGTACGTCGTGCATCGTACATACGATACATCCTTGTATTTTATCCTCAACATCCTGCCAAGAGAACCACGCGTATCGTACCGCAGCAGCAGTTTCCTTATTTAGCGTGAAAACCCGTAGTCATCCGAGCTCACGGTTGAGCGGTTACCGTTCGGTTCTACGGTATCTCACGGCGCGGCTTTGCACTGTGTCGTCTTTCGCTGGAAACACATCCGCTTTGCCGTGGTTTAAGACAGGTCGGAGGTCTCTCAGGACGGAGGTCGCCCGAATAGAGTTATCCAAGGATGCATGGGGATGCAATAACCAGTTACCTGTTGTGTACCGCGTACATACGTACGTATTATCCGCCGCGTGTTCAACGAGCAAATTTCTCGGTGCAGTCCGGCCGAGACGCGGTCCGGTAAGCTCGTGTAATGTTCGTCAGATGAGCGGCTTAACATCGGTGTTCGCCTCTACGTGCTGCTCTTCTCTCTCTCTCTCTCTCTCTCTCTCTCTCTCTCTCTCTCTCTCTCTCTCTCTCTCTCTCTCTCTCTCTCTTCCTCCCTCCTTCTCTGTCTCGCGACAAATCTGTTTCTCGCTGGTTCCGCACGTTGGTTTTTCGACGTTACTCTCGCTTCCTCCTCTCACGTGCCTTGACAGGTGAGAGATAGTTTTCTCTTACGGTCACTCCTCCTTCCGTAAACGTTTTATCGCGAACCGCTAAAATAGGAGGATAGCTCGTACAGACAGCCAGCCAACGCGGCTGTCAATCTTCGTTTGAGTTCTCACACAGATCCGCCCGTGAGATATATACCGTACTCGTGCTCGAATGTACTCGAAACTGCTTTGAGATCATCCGCAGTGCATACGAGAGGATTAATACTCGTGATAAGTAGGCGAAAGCTCTCCAGTTTCGCGCGATCTCGCGGTTAGAATGGTTAACAACTTGCCCGGAACTTTGGTGCGCACCATGCGGTCTACTACTATGGTAGAGATTTACTGGACCTTGGAATGTTACGTTCTAAAGCGAAGCGGGAACCGAATGACACATTTTACATATGACACATGTTAATTCAATTACGCTCGCGTGCGTTGTAAATTATCGCCATCAATTTTTGGATCAATCCGTCGGGATAACCTGACGGTTTTGAGAACTCAATACTTCCTCGGCACCGTTCCCTCGCTTGGCGGCATTGTCACGAGACGCACGTGGCTTGTCCTCCGTGAAATTTCAACGTCGTTTCGAGGGGCCACGGCGTCGTACCGGCGACGACGTCGGTATGTTCTACAAACGGAGGCGACGGAATAACAACCGGCGACGGCGGCGGCGGCAAGAGGGGGGTGTGGTACAGTCGGTGGCACGTTCGCCTTAAAAATTACGGGCGATATTTCAGACGCGGTAATACGCGGAGTTTAACTACACCCACCAAATAACAAGAGCAAGACGAATG
This sequence comes from Monomorium pharaonis, assembly GCF_013373865.1. Classification (NCBI taxonomy): domain Eukaryota; kingdom Metazoa; phylum Arthropoda; class Insecta; order Hymenoptera; family Formicidae; genus Monomorium; species Monomorium pharaonis. The sequence goes on from NC_050473.1 coordinate 9,439,760, forward strand.
AAGTACTTTGCCTTACATAATTCATTCCGAAGTTTCCGCCCGCCCTCCCGGCAGAGAGCGTATTCTCTGTGCGCCGCCAGACTGCCTAATCATACGCGTTGAATGTTAAATGCCCACGTCCCTCGTGTCGTTACAGCCGGCGGGACTATAACGTCGAACATCTCGGCGACTTGCGTTAAACGTTAAACGCGATCAATAAACTACCGAATTCATTATCATTAGACAGCAGGCAAGCTAGCATTTAATTGCCTTCATTATGCAATAACGCACATTAATCTAAATAACATTTACGATCCTTTGATTGTCTCCAGAAGAAAAAAAATATATATATGTGTGTGTGTACATATGTATGAAACGCGTATTAGTCGAAGACGGTGAGCGCGATCGAATCCGTGAAAATAATTCGAGTAGGTGCTCTTCTTCCGCAGCGCCACGGGCTACGAGGGAGTAAGTAATGGCTTCTGTCGTGGCTGTTTAAGCGGCGGCGCTTCGTGGCCAAGATTGGAGGTGGCTCACCCTCCACCGGATACAAACTATTGCATCGCATCGTCCGCCTCGGGATGTCCGATCGAGTTATCGTCTCCGTATCTCCCTCCCTCTCTCGTGATATCCTCTTCGTTCCACCTCCGTTTTGCGAACGGTACCCCCGGGCTACAAACTACCCCTCGCAGTCAGTCGTTCTCATTCTCGAGAGCCGATCTACGCTTCCTACGCCCGCTACGCTCCTTACCCGGCGCCGACCGACCCTCTCGGCGTGGCAGAGGGTCCCATCCGGTATCAGAATAATTCGCATTTATTTGCCGTACGCCCTGCGACGCCATCGTTCCGAGCCGCCGTAATGAAATGTCGTCGAATGCAATAAGATACAGGCGGATTCTTATTCCGCTGGAATAAGACTTTTATTATGTTGCCTCGTGGACCTCGCTAAAATCACGATTGTATCCACTTCTCTTTGAGGAGAGCACCGCAGAGAGAGAGAGAGAGAGAGAGTATTCTCTACTCCTTCCGCTCTCATTCGGAGAAAAGCGGGGAACGGGAAAAGTTTTCGTTGATGTACGGAAAATTGCGTTCCGGATTATGTATAAATCGCCATTTCCTCCGTCCGTATTACGTGTCACTTTTGTAAATCACGGGATTTATGTTTCACGAGAGCGAAGAGACCCCTCCCTCCCCCCCCTCCCCTCGTTCGACTTTGACAAACGATTACGCCATTATGCCTGACAACTCCACTGCCGTAAACAGAATGAAAAATATCGCGAGTTACGTTATACGCGGCGTTCGCTAAACTTTTAAACTTTTCCCGTATCTTTAAAAGAGTTTGTCCGTACAACACGATTATATATACATGTATACACGCGTATATACTTCACGAGACAGTTTATTAGCTTATTATTAAGCTTGAAACTCAAACATCATAATTTCTATTTCCATCCCGAAGGATCATTGCGATCACGAATTACGAGATTTATAAGATGAGCGCGTGTAGGGTTTTTCTTTTGGGATTCGGCGAAAAAAAAAGAGGATTCTCTAAACAACCGACATCGGCACTATTTTTATATTGCTCTTACCCATCGCTTTCAGGTACCGTAAATATGAAGTAGCTTCGAGACATATGACTGGAAAACTCACCTGGAAAGAAAAAAGAGCAAAATATTATCGACTAGAAAAGTGGACCAATACTATATGTATATTGCATCTAATGCCATTAGAGTATACGTATTGAGGCCGCGCATTCGTACATTAATAATGCAGCAGCAGTGAAAGTCACTATGAATTAATGACTGATAGACGTATTGCCCCGCAAAATGTTACTGACAGCATCGATATGCAGATTAAACTTTCATTTACCGTAACGCCTGTGCCTTTGCGCGGCAGCGGCGTAAATTCGATGCCGGTCGACTGACATGCTCGGGTTCGTTAAAGCAATCGCAGGCACCTCTGTTTCCCGATTCAGCGAGTATCGCGAGTGACACCGCATCGCGGTATTATTTCGAGGAAGAGTTACGACGGCCGTGAGTCCTTGTGTTTAGACCGTTGACCCCCGCAGCGCTCGCGACCGTGAGCAGTGCGTGACGTCACGGCGATTAGTTTCTTCCACGACGCGAGCGAGGTGGGACGCGCGGCACCCTCCTCCTCCTCCGCTCTTCGATTTGTCGTGCGAACGCGGACGAAGTGTCGAACGTGTCGCGACAAGCGTCCGGACACTCGCGGGGATACAAGTGCGTGTATTTCTTCGTTCGGGACGCACGTAGCGAGGGATACGACGCGTCTACGAGACGCCCGGCGTCCTTCGTGAATGTTCGATTCGTCCGAAATGTGTTGTTAAAGCGCGAGGAGGTGTCGAAAGTGTCTGGGGATCGCAGGTACCCTCTGTTTCTCGATTCAGTGCGTATCGTGAGTAACGCAGCGTCGCGGAATTACTTCGTAGAGAGGTTACAACGTTCGCGAGTCCGTGCGCTTAGATCGGTGACCCCCGTGGCGTTTGGCCAGTGCGTGACGTCACAGTGAGTTAGTTCCTTCTTCGACGCGAGCGATGCGGTACGCGGGGGGGCTCTCTCCTCCTCGTTCGCCCTTCGATTCGTCGTACGAACGCGGACGAAGTGTCGGACGTGTCGCGACAAGTGTCCGGGTGTTCACGGAGATACGAGTGCGTGTGTTTCTTCGTACGGGACGCACGTAGCGAGGGATATACGACGCATCTACGACGCTCGCCGTCCTTCGCCAATGTTTGACTCGTCCGAAAGGCGTTGTAGCAGTGCGAGGAGGCGCCCAAAGTGTCTGGGGATCGCAAGCACCTCCGTTCCTCGATTCAGCACGTATGGTGAGTAACACAGTATTATACGAAATTATCTCGAGGAAGAATTACAACGGTCCCGAGTCCCTGCGCTTAGATCGGTGACCCCCGTGGCGCTCGCCCAGTGCGTGACGTCACGGCGAATTGCTTCCTTCCGCGACGCGTGCGAGACGAGACGCGATATTCTCCTCCTCTTGTTTTTCCTCCTCTCTTCACCCTTTGATTCGTCGTACGGGCGCCAACGAGCAATCGGACGTGTTGCAATGTCGCGCGCGATAAATTTAGCCGCGAGTATCTCCGATAAATGGAATTCTCTCTGAGATTAATGTTCGATTAACATTACCGCAACACAGCGGATTTCTTTGGCGGCGGAGTTAAGATAGCCGGGGAAGTGTGAAACGCGGGTGCGTGCGCCGCGACGAGAATTTTGCTCGACAAACAACCCACGCTCGACGAAGATTGCTCGCCGCGATCGACCAATGATTAAAGCGCGCGTCACTCGCGAGGAACGGAAATTCAAAGCCGAAAATATGGCACGCCAGCACGAACATGCTGTAGAAGATTGACGCTAATCCCGCACGTTTTGCCAAAAGCTCGTCTTCCACGTTGGGCTTAGCGAGAGGAAGGGGGCACGTGTACGTGGAGTATCCTCTAAGTATTAATTTAATCAAGCGTATTCAGGAAATCAAAATTGAGGATCCTAAGATCGAAATTGTGATAGTTTATTAATAATATTAAATTAATTACAGTTTTTTAAGTTATATATGATTCAAGTTAGCTCACAATATTGTGTATCGTAACTCAAATCAATTAAATATGTATGTACCGACGATCTGTTACTTATTATCAATTTTTATAACTAAAGGAATCGATTTTAATTGCTAACTTTATCTTTTGACTCCTTATGTATAGATAAAGGTGCCATATTGCAAAATCACGTAACATATTGGCAAATTAATTATTAATACGTTATTTATAAATTTTAACGTGTTACGTAAAATTATGTTATTTTTTCTTTTGATAAAGATTTTGATAAAGAAATTGATCAATTTACTTAAAAAGAATTATTTAATCTAATTTTAAATTTTAAATTTTAAATAGATTTGAATAATAAAGTTTTTATTTTATAGTTAAAAAATTATGAATAAACTATAACTTATTATTACATTTTTTCAAAAAAATTTGAAACGTGAGAGCGAATTTGTGGATTGTAATGAACAAAAGAAAAAAGGGAAACAAAAAGTCGCTATGTTTAACAATCTTTTATTTTATTTTTTATTTTATTGCAAACCACACAATTTTATAATAACATTATTTAATACCTCTTTGATCAAAATAATGTAAATTTTAATTTGACATTCTCCAAACGAGTGATAATTTTATATTTTATAATGGTCCATTTATCAACATCAATTTGAATTGCTAGGAACCAAAATATTCGGCATTTACCCAACGTTAAATATTTTATAACGGTGGTAATTTGATTCGCGGTATTTGTTTGTTTTCTTTGCGCGTATAGCTACATTGTGTATGCGTAAGGTTGCCATTCGTCCTCTTTCTCTCGGACACTGTCCTTTTTTTTAGGGCATTCGGAGACGTCCGGGGGAATTTTTGAAAGCGTTAAAAATTTGTCCGGGACAATTATGTGCGTCCGGGGTTTTAAATAATACTTTATTTCCTTTACCGTGTTTTTTTCATGGTATCACTTATTGAGCGGCTGAGTAACAATTAAATATAATAAAATTAAAATACTTAATAGACTTACAAGAGTATACCCTTGAGGCGAAGACAAAAGTTTTCTGGTTTTTTCTAATTTTGTTATATTATTTTTAATTTTAGTCATTACATTGTTTATCGCGTTATTGGTACATGTATTCTGTCACTTTGCTTACTTGGGTGTTTTTATTTCTGGTTATGTCCGCGTAACTGAATTCTGAGTTTATTAATGATTTATTTGATCAGATTTTCTCTTTTGTCTTGATTTTTTTGTGTTATTGGCGTTAGTGTTTATGTTCTTAATTCTTAATATTGATAACATTGATTAATTTGATTATTGATTGGCAGTTTTTTTTAATACAATAAGATATAAATTACAGATTGTTTAAACAAAACGGCGAAATTGTTTTCAAATTGAGTAAAAACTATTTATTGTTTTTTATTTTTTCATAAAATTAAAAAAAATTGTTTTTTTAAGAATATAACATATATTGATAAAGTTATTTGGGAAATTTTAATATTATAAAATTTACGAGGTTATAACTTAGATAAAGGGTAAAATTTAAGAAAGGAGAAAAAAAACGAGACAAGGACTGGCATTTTTAAGAACGTAAAGCTTTTATTAAAGTTCTTTCATGGTGTTCTCATCTCATGGACTAAAAGGAGAGCATTTCTTATGTATGCCATACATACGTATATGCATATAGAATTTTAATAAAATTGTTTCAATCTATTAATTATATATTAATTATGAAAAAATATTTTTACTTGAGAGATAAAAATTGATCTGTAAACCAAATTAAATACCCAAGTATGAAAACTATACGATATTTTTTGTAACATTCAGTCACACCAATGATTTGAAAATTTACGTCTGCTACATATTTGTATCAACATTCACGATTTTCAATTTCCGGAATTATACGACAGTGGTAATATAAAACGATTAAATAAAATCGTTCGGAAATGCTGCAAATTAATCCTTCGAAGTGCTCGGATAAAGTCTTGAGAGCGGGCACTATTTATCTCTACTCCGTTTATGCGTATTTGTTACTCGCATGCACACTGTAACGTCCCATCTCCGCTATTAATCCCTATCGGATCGGTCTCCAGCCGTATCGTATAGGATATCCCAGCACGGGAAGAGGGAGGGAAGGCGAATCGAGTGAGCGGGGAACTCAGGGAAGTAGTGAGTTTAATGTCCGTCCCGACCCACCGCGAATTACCTCGCGGAGATTTATTAAAACCGTAAAGCAGAAGAAACGATTTCGCCCGAGCGTGTCTGTATGCTGGGTGTTCGCAGTGAAAGCAATGGGAGAAACGGAAAGCGCATGGGGTAGGAGGGAGGAGGACGGACGTACGGGGACGCGGAGTGCAGAGAGGTTGCGCGTCTGTGCCTGACGTTAGTGACCATGGGGCATTTTCTTGGTCAAGCTCGCCCGGTTCACGTTGGATTAGTTCCCGTTTCCTAACTCGGGGCGATGCGCCCGGCCAATTAAAGCGCCGTTAACCTTTTCTCTGCAGCGCTGTGTTGTATGTACCCGGCTTGATTCTCTTATCCGCAGAAACGGACTGCCCGCTCCGTAAAAGAACCATATAATACGAAGGAGAGAAGTCCGGTCCGCCAGCTTCTGAGACTGTCGAACCGAAGGATTACGCCCTCCGCTTTCTTCTTCCTCCGTCTCTCTCTTCCCAGTCCACGCCGCGCGAGATATACACTCCTCTCGTTAAGCTCGGCTTCGATATTTATTTTTAAGTAGATCAGGGAGAGAACAAAAGATAATTTTAAAGCCGCCTTCCTTCGCGATTTTTTCTTAATAAACAGAACTTTCCGTAACGATCGCCAATATAACGTACAGGCAGCTACTTAATTGAGAACAAGTTGCTTAATTGAGAACGCTCTACTCCTTGTGCTAACTACAAAAACGGTATTTTACAGCTTATCATAAACAATAAGAAGTTCTCCAGTTAATACAAAGTCTCATTTTATACTTTTACTTTACTCGCGATGCTTTTATTTAAAAAAAAAATCCATTATTGTTTCATTAATGTTTGGTCTTTGTTTAATCTCACTGACTTTTCAATGCGAATCAATGCAATTTTCACTAACAAAAAGGAAACACGGCTAAAACGGGAAAATATTTCTATTGGATATGAGATTGATGTTCGCCCGACGAAACGCAAGTTTCGCTCCGATCGGCGGAGCAAATTTAGCGTAGTCGCAGTTACGCGGAGATATTCAGTCACGCGACAATTTTTTTTCCCTCCCCCACCCCGAGAACATCGATATATCTGTGCCGGTGTGTACTTTGCTCTTTCTCTCCGGCGCCCCGCGCTTTCCACACGCGAAAGTCACGAGTAAAGTAAAGCGGCGCTTGGCTGCCGGCCAAGCTCCGGATCTCCAGCCTCTCGCGTCGGCGAGGCGGATCCCGTGCGTTCTCGCTGCGCGCGGCGTTACGAGCCATTGCACACGCCGAATCGTCTCTAGTGCCCGGTGCACGGAGCCAAGTCCGGCCCACCTATATATATATATATATATATATATGTACCTATCTACCCCTAATGTCTCGACATTACCCAGCGTGCGCGCGCGGAAGAAAAAGCGGTTGCACGGACGATAATTATCGGAGATCTCTCCGGTCTCCCCCTTGTGCGTTTGGCGGAAACAGCAAGGCTGATTACCGCAACGCGGTCGGGAAGGCTATTTTCTCCTCCCGCGCGAGGCGCCTCGCGCACGAACGGACACCATGGGAACCTAGTTGTTTACAATAACGAGGACAATTTTCGGCGAGCGCTCGGAGGCTGGAGATTATTGCACTCCGGGTGTGTATCTTATTTTTTCTCACATGCAAGATCCCGGGGAGAACATTGTTATACGAGGAGGCATCCCGGCGTACGTTTGCGCGTACGAGAGCGGCAGCTTACCGTTCCCTCGGGTGTCCCGTCTTACCGAGTGAGTACAATAAATACGGGCTGTTTTAAATCTACATCCTGCGAAGGGTAGTAAATTGCGAAATAATTACGCACACCGCGCGCTCGCTCGCTTCGGAAGGGTTGGTTAGGTAGCGAGGTGGGTTAAGGCAGAGAGGGATGTACGCGGGAAATGTACTTCATGGTATTCAAGGGTACTGCAACGATTCGCTTTCCCTCGGGAGAGATGGTGTTTCATACGGCGGAAAAAAAAAAGAACGCGAATCCACGTAACGTGTTGCGCCGGCCGCGAGGAGGAACTGTGTATTTACGTATTCGAGGAATGCATTCGCATCGTTTTCGTTCGTAATTGCTCGTATCAAAACGTTTCGCGTGCAAAAGCTGCGGGACCGAAAGGAAGATTAAACGCTTTGAAGCAAATGAAATTGTTTCATGTTTTGCCAATTTCAATTTTAGTCAATCATTTTTTTCTTCTTACGTCCAACATAAATATAACTTATAAGAAACTTTAAGAGCTAGAACTGTTTACGGCATTCCCGGGCTTCCTTCGGCCGGGTATTAGAAGATTCGAAGACCAAAGCCGACCGATAGATACCGGGGTCTTACTGTGGGTACGACGAGTAACATGGCGGACCATTGTCTCACTTCCTCTCCGGTAGCCTCCTGTACCTCCGGTAATATCGCATTATGTCCTCGCGACTAATGGAGATGCTAATTCCGTCTCCGCAACGACGGCTTCCTTGGGAAGCGGCAAGAAGGTTGATGGCGCGGAGAGCGAGAGAGAGAGAGAGGGAGAGGGAGGAAGGAAGAGGAGAGAGCGGTGGTGTGGCTCTTCCATCTCCGAGTCACCTCAATCTCCCGCAATCGTGCGGAATATCATGAATGCCGGAGTGTATCTCGATGAATGGCTGCAGTCGGAAGGGTGGTATTGCCGGTTAGGGGTGACGGTAGGGGGAGGAAGAATGGGCCATTCAGCGGATTGATTGATTTACTTCCTCGCCGCCCAACCGTCGTCATGGCGCAAAACGAAAATGTTACGTTGTATCGTCTCGAGTCTTGGCGACTCACTTCGAGAACAATGCGGTCGCCCTTCGCGAAATGAGAAAACGTACGAGCGTACATCGATCGCGTAATTCCGCAACGTTTCCCGCAGAAGCGAGAGCCATCGACGATTTCGATTTCGATCCTTGCATATTTTATTATATTACGCTCCAGCACGTTTCGCAGAATGATTGTATTTACGTTAACTAAAAAATTGAATTTTTTGCCGAAAAATATGGGCGTGTTATTTACAGACCGTGTGACATATTGCGTAGTTGCGCACACAGCGCGTTATTGCCCGGCTTCGTTATACCGATCGAAAGTCCGCCGGGCAAATTTCATGCGGACCGCGCAATCAAATCCGGCCGGTATAACGAGAACACGTCTTTCTCTCCCTCGATCCCTTCTGCGGCAAGGGTTCGGAACGTGCAACTGCCCAAGATACGTATACGACATCCCCTCCGATTGATCGTAATCTTTTAACGCTTCGTGCTGCGACAATCAGGCTTCCGATTATCATTACGAAAATAGAATTCCGCAAAAACTTATTAGCTTAATTCCCCCTTATCACGAATCCGCCATGAAGATCTTTGCGTTTCCGGCTGTGATTAGCTCGCTCTGATCAAGTCTAACAACGCTGAGATTGAGCCGTAGGCAAGATTGCGTGGCGTCCCTCCATGTAATATTCAACAAGGTGAATCTAAGCAAGCATCGCGTGCATTCGTAACACCAACGGCCTTAAATGTCCCACACGACTTTGTCCCCTCCGTCTTCCCTCTCCTCCCGCCGCTTCCCCCTGTCCACTACTCTCCGGTTGCCATTCGCCATTTCGCTTCTTCGTCCCCAGCCACCGGTTCGGCCATATAACCACTTCCGTCTGCAGCTTACCTTTCGTGTCCTTCTACCCTGGTCCTTATTCCTTCAATCTCGCATTATCCCGCAAATAGCGCTCGCCTCCTCGAACATCCCGAAAGTCCAGCTGTCCTCGCTTCTCAGCTAGCCAGACGTATTGCGATCGATATTCGTCCTTGCCATTTCTCTCGCATTTCTTACGAGTCTACGACTTTCATGCTCCGCAAATCGATGGTCACGTAACTTGAAAATATATGTTTTTTTTTAACACCCAAACTGTACAATCATTAAAAAATAAAACCGATCCATTCGAATTAAATTGTAAGAACGTAATAAATCAGTCACGAGACACTTATTATTAATCTGCGCATTGCGAGGAGTGCTTTTAGCCAATTGAGAACGATCGATAAACACTAAGCGAGTTTGGGAATTCTTTCCCTCTCGTCTGCTTCTTTTCCGTCCTGCTGCTTCGAGTCTTCCTCTAGAAAGCATCGAGAATTCAGTGCCTTGCAGTGCCTGCGGCGGCGACGGCGGCGGCGGCGGGCGCCGGCGCCTTAAATTAATGATCTTGAAAGCCTAAAGCGTCGGTAGACACTGCGGAACAGGAGAATGCACTCAAGGGGTGACCGCTAGCTTCTAAGTCTCTTAGACCACGGGTGGCTCTCGCTAGCCCCGCATAAACCCTTGGCTCCGTCCAAATGTTAGTAAACTAAATATCTTATTAACCCCTTAAGCTGCCACGAGTTAAGCCTCGTGTTACGCTTCATAACTTTTTGCGGTGGTTTAACGCCCTTATGGGACTAATTCGATCCGTTCCTTTGTGTGTAAGTTAAACGATGGAAAGATGGATGTAACGCGATTATGCGAAAATCGATTAAAGTTGAGCTCACTTGACTCGAACTGCATTTCAGTTGACAATCATCAGCGTTTACCTATATCTTTATAGGGGTGAGGTTGACGTACGGGAAAAACAATTCTGGATTCACGATCCAATCTCCAATTGGGCGTATTTTCTTAAATATCTAACTCAAATGGCTTTATTAAAAAAAGCGCGGAAACCTGAGGATTCCCCGTGATAATCTCGCCCCGTTCGCGAGCTCGAATTTTCGCGATTGCCTGAGCAGAAGCAGCCGGGGCAAGTTAAACCGGAACTTTCGGTCCGCTGCCGCGAAACGACGTGGAATGTACATTAAGCAGTAGTACTTAAAACATAACCGACTATTTCATTAGCGCCTTGTCTCTGTACCGACGCCTTCTCACTCGAGCGAGCACTTAAACTGCGCTTTTCTCTCCTTCTCGCTGTCTTCCCTCCCTTCTTCTCTCTCTTTCTCTCTCTCTCTCTCTCTCTCTCTCTCTCTCTCTCTCTCTCTCTCTGTCCATCTTTTTCCGACTTTTCCCTCTTCCACTCGGACTTTCGCTTTACCTCTGGCCTCTTTTCCCTGCAGGTCGGATTCTTCTTCCGACTCCCAGCGAACCGGACAAGTCTACCATTTTCTGCATACGTAAACGGCACTGCACTCTAGTTAACTTCGCTAAGTACCGGTTTTTACTCTCATCGTTCGCCCAGACTCTTGGAAAGAGTTTCAACGCAGACTTTCTTCCTTTCATTCCCGCAAATTTTCGATATCCATTCCGCCTTATAAAAATTCTAATATAAAAATGTTTTCTACATTTTCTTTCTCAATCTTCGAAAAATATCATTATATAAGTTTATATAAATTTAATTTTTTTGTGTTTTTTCAAATATCTTACAAACAAGATTGCTAATTACGTTGTGATAAAGTTGCATAAACAGATTAAACACTGTAATTACGTAAATTGCAGTAAGAACTTTCGTCATTATTCGTTGACTATTAGATGTATTTTTCTCTGAAAGGCCAATTGAACAGCAAAAAATCTAGCTATATTAGTTAACCGGCCACATTAAAAAATCAGTCTGATATTTTCAGAGCCTGATATTTTAACCAACGATAAAAAAATTTTCCGTTGTGTAATATCGTAGAGAAAACAATGGAGTTTTAAAGATGATTAATTAACTAGGTGCAATTAACGTGAAAAAAAAACAGAACAGTTAATGTTGCTAAACGCAGGAATAAACGCATGCAACTATCTCGCGTTAACGCTTCTTCGCATATTCAGTACGTTCATTACAAATGCACATAGTGCAGATGTCGTTAATTTGTAATACGCGTCGTAGGACGTAAAAAAAAAAGAAGGAAACGCGAGGGTTGCTAAAGGACTGCAAGAGTTGTGCATTAAACGCGGGTGTGACGAAAGGTACAGGTCTCCTCCTCGCGAGCGCGGTAACGCGGGCGCACAATCGATACTTTTTCATTATGACTACCCGAGGCAATTACTCCGCGTCATGGTAAAAGTGAGGTACCTAAATGTAATTAGTTGTCGTCGGCAGGGTGCTTACCTAGATGGTCCGCGCCATTGTATACGTGGTGCAATTACAATTTAATTTTGTTTCCCCGGTCCGTTATAAACGAGTGTGCTTCATGGGCAGCTTCCTGCGTCGAGACGAAACTCGGGCTAACTTTCAGCGACCGTTCTAACTAGACGCTTCGTTCGAGCCGCCGCTCTCTCGCCCACCCTCGGTGCCCCGCCAGTTCCCTTTGATTCACACGCTAATTAATTATATTTCAATAAAGCCCTACGCAATTTTCGCGTCGCAATATCACGTTGCCGGTAATGCCCCTCGCGGTAACGCGCCTCGCGTTTTCATATGTGCGATACAATAACGCGGCTCGTTATTCTCAGATTCGTAATGGGTAGAAGAGGGAAAGGGAGGCGTATCTTTCGACGCCGATTTCAAACGGCACGGACAAAAAGAAAAAAGAATTTAACGAACCGATTAATCCCCAATAGCTCGCGCTCGCAACGACAAAGCGACATTAACGTTTATCGTTATTACCGGCACGGCCGTAAGTCACGGCGAAAGACCGCGGGCACTCTTTTATTGCGAGAAACGAGCGCGGTTTAAAGGTGGTACGGAGAAAATGGGCCGGTACGACACATACACAGAAGCAGGACAAGAGCTGGGGATGGATGCTGGCGATGGCGGAAAGGATAGAGAATAAGGGTCGGGCGAAGGAAGGGTAGAATGGGGAGGGGGAGGGTGGTGCCGCCACACAGCACGAGCCAGTAAGGTCCGAAGTCTTGAAAAGCCGCGCTAAAATTCTTCCCCGAGAAAAATTGTTTTCCGATATTGGATTCGCATTGGCCGCGCGCGTGCTACGCGCTTTGCGGCAGTGCATCTCAAATGAGTTGGAGAGAAAGAGAGAAAAAGGGAGAGAGAGAGAGAGAGCCGAGTGTGACGACGCGACGAGCGACCGGCGACCGCGGCGCGAACGGAAATTGTCGCATCAGTCCCGGGTGGTCCCGTACCCGGCTCTTTTTTACACAGGAAAAATTGCCTACGATCGCATTGCACATTGTAATTACTTCCGATACGATTGCACGCGTGATTACTAGGTATGGACACAGTTTGGAGCACAATTTGCCGCTGGCAATTTAGCGCGCGGCTAGTTTGTTTATCGGCTCTCTGATGATACGTTTCGCCGTTACCGAAGTCGCACAATTGCGAATGATTTTCCGTATCGGATTATCAGGCAAACCGTTGAGGGACGTAAATTCGTGCTGAATAAAAATTCGTTTTTCTATCGGACGACAGAATAGCTCGAAATGATTCCCCTCTACCACGTGCTCCGCGCGAGACTCATTTTGTATTAATAAGATACACGCGCAGAACGACTCTTACTGTCAGAACTAAGGAACCGTTGAACTTTTCGAGTGATATTTACACGGGCCGCCGGGATGAGGCCAGCTATGAATATTCAGGGCAAACTGCTGTTAAACTAGGCAATGAATGAGTCGGTTAGTCCCGAGCCAGACTCTCACTACTGAGCGAGAGAGCAATAAACGATGAAAACAGGAGAAAGAGAGAAAGTTCTAAGCGTGCCATTCGAATTATACGACGACCATGACATAATATAACACGCAAATCTTTTATATTTGCAAGATCAAAGATGCTAAATTTTTCAAATAATTATATTTTCAAAATATACATATAATTTATGAATTACAATTTCTAAAGATTATCTCTAAATAATTTAAATATACGTTGCATTTTTTATAGTTTTGTTTATTTTTAAATTATTTTTTAAATGATTAATACTTCTTGAAAATTCAAACATATTGTTTTCACGTACTGAGATTTCCGAAATTAAAAATCTGGATTGGTGTTTTCGCAGATTTAATTAAGAGATTATGTAAAATTATTGCACGCATAATTAATATTTGATATCTAACGATTCGATGGAATGCATATAACTGACACGCTGCATGCAATATTGATTAGTAGTTAAGTAGTTAGGGTCGAACAGAAACGACCATTCTTGCAGCACAAGTTTATAAGTTACGAGGTCCGAATTATAGCACTTCTCGCGCAAATACGACTATTCAAACTACCTAACATACCTGTTATTTCGATATGAAAAATGCAATACTCCGAAGAAATTGTATTCTCAAAATAAGAGAATAATATTTTCAAGTCTATATCACTTAATCAATGAGAATATATTCTTTCTGGAATACTCCTGGAAATTAAGAATATATTCTATTTAACGAACTTCTGGAAAATTACATTCTTTTGACTGTATATTGCGTACGTATGTAACTTAATCGTCTAATTGTAAGACCTAATCGTTTCAAATAACATATACATGTTAAAGATCAGTATTTATCATTTTTATTAGTTTGGTTTTTTTTATATTTAACCTTCGAAAAGCATTCTAATAAGGTTTAATATTTTAAAATTACATTTTCTTCCATATTTGTAAAAAAAATCTATCTTAGCCATACTCTTGCCATACTATTCATTCTGACAATTTCGTCTTAATTTTGGTTTTATCGCAGCAACTACTGTAGTTGCCCACTCGTTTGTTTCGACAGATTCGATAATTCTTTCTTTGACTAAGTGGTCTAACTTTTTTTCAATTTTTTTCTTTTAGGGCAAAAGGAACCGAGCGGGCAAGCATGTAAATCGGCTTTGCTCCCTCCTTCAACTATAATTTAACGCAACCTTTTGTGAATAAATCTGGCCCGAAAAATTTTTATGCGACTGTAGTATTTTTTGCATTTTCTTATTTTTGTTTTTGCTTGTTTTGATCGAATTTAATTTCAAATTATGTAGTGGCCACAAATTTAAGGCATTTAACCACGGCCATCCTATTATTGGTGGACTCTAGCGGTTAAACTCAGACTGACTTTACTGATACAACTGAGATTCCATTTGTCTCTAGCGCTATTGGCCTTTCTTCCCTCCTCCCTCCAAATAACCGCGTCTTGTTCACATACATTACACTTTCTGAAATTAAGAAAATAACTTTTTAGTGCCTATTTTAGAGGAGACTACTGTAAAATATGAAACAAATTCTTAATTTGAGAATGCAATTCTTTCGATGCAAAGATAGAAGTACTAAATTAATTTATAATTATCAAATTGTATCGTATTGTATCGATATAACAAAATTTATTTGACAGCGTGATATATCTCGGCGAAACTACATACGCGATCAGTTAGTTGAAGTACTAACACGACCTTTGAGTCGAAGAACCGCTTATAAGGAGCGTTAAAAGGAGAAGTCGTGGTCGAGTGTACTCTCGGATAGCCTTAAAGGGGCCAACTGTTGCAATAGCCGTGCAAAAAGTCGACCGCGGGCGTGCCGCTGGCTTTCGAAGTCTCAGGCTCCCGGCCAGGCGGACTGCCTGCCCAAGCAGACGGGGATGCTTAAACTTTGTCGACAACCTACAATACCTTCGCCATCCGTCTGAGCATACGTCTTGCATAATTTATATCGCGACGCACGCGTCTCGCGGAGCGCCGGAAGAAATACGTACTACGGCGCGATACTTCACGTGCGAAGCACGCATCCCTCTCCACCGCGCTACTTTAATACGTAATCATTTCGCATTCGCGTTATGGAAAACTCTCGTATGGATAAAAATACGATAGAGCGAAACTCTAACACGGCGACGCTGACGTAACGATAAACCGCAGCAGCGCGGAGAAGACGCGCACGTTGTACGCGTGGAAATTTATTTTCGAACACGCAAAGCTCTCCTGCACAAATAAATTCAGCTGTAACACATTTAGTGGTCGTTCTTTCACAGAAATCTCGAGATGTACCTGTAGCCCCTGTACGCGGAAAAGGGGACGGCCAGAGAGACGCGTACAACGCGTGCGATCCCAGCAAACGCCATATTTTCTTTATTGGCGTTACGTCTAGCCGCCCATTTCAGACTCGTAAGAACCCGGAATATTCCTTATTCCGCCGGTAAATCCCACTCTTTGCTCGGAACGAGTTTCCGCGCGCACTGGATATCATAGCCCCTACTTTCACAGACCCTGCACTTTCCTCCCCCCCCCCCTAGCGCCCCACGCGATAACGGCAGCGGTTGCATTTACGAGCGCGAGGGGTTGGGGAACGCCGACTCCGTTTCTTTCTTTCGAGGCGAGATCGCGACTTCGAGAGGGACGAGCAACGCCAGGGAAGACTGATTCGAAGAATCTTTTTTTTTCCTCGGTGCTCATCATGTAACTACGGTTATTATCTCGAAGAAACCATTTCGTTACAGCGTGGATCTGTTCTACGCGGGCTACACACAAAAGCTTCATATCTACAACGTACCTTTTTCTCGTGGGAGCGCTATGCCAAGATGACCACCAACCTTTATATTTATTTGGCTGTGTTTGAGGGTAATCTCCCTTCCGTCCTCCCCCCTCTTCCCGCCCTTAAAGTCGCTCTCCCTCGCCAGCTTGGCCAGCGCGTAGGGAGAAATCGCGATCACGTTTGGTGTTGCGGTCACGTTCGCGTATTTCGGAGTACGTGATGTTTGCGGGATGTCCACGATCATTAAGCTCCCAGCTGCGCGCGATCAGCAAGCGTCGGGGTCCGGAAATTTCATTATACGTGCGGAAATACCAAATTTATCGGGCATCGAATATCGCGCGTGGGATTTTTCCGCGCGGGATAACAAAAAGCGATTTCGACTGGAAAAAAAAAAGAAGGTACAGTCATTTATCTCCAAGATCGTATCGGAGAACGGGTGGACTCTAACATTATCGAGGCTCCCTTTAATCCCATTTAGGATTTACGAGTTTTACGGGATCTCATTATGGATGCAACTAATTGCCAGTGGGATAAAGTCTTCTTTCATGGGTCGTATAACTGATTCGAGAGACCACGAGAGACGTAGGAGATGCCCGGCGAACCTCAGGATTCTCCATCGCGCTCCGTCCCAGCCTACGCCTACGGCTTACGGCGTAAATGCGACCTAACACCCGCGGCTTTTTGCCCTTTTTCATTCCTCAAGTAATTGTTACGCGCTTCGTTAATAAGGGAAAAACCCCCCGGGGAATAATCGAAGAAGTGAAACGTCACGTGACAATCCACTTAAATTTGCGGTAAAATCTAGATTGCGGGATTTTAGCAGTAACGCGGTTAAAAAAAGCGCACGAGAAAGTTACGTTGAAGTATATCGTTCTTCAGTGGCGAGCGAAATTTGTCGCCGTGTTTCGCCCGAGATCCCACTCATTTTCCGAGCTAAAAACGGAAGTTTAATTTGTGCCTCGCCGACGACGTACGTCGCGCGATGAAGTCAGCATTGGAGTCTCGATGCGTGACGCGGATGCGAATATGCATTCGCGAAAGGGGGATAACCGTGGTATTCGTGTTTCGTAGCCGCCCTCCTCCCCCGGGAGCCCTGTTTCTCCCTGCGGTATTTCCGCACTCGGATTTCTGGCGCAACAGTAAATTCCTCACTTTGAGAATATGAAATTTCCCGCGTTTACGTTCGCACGTACGTACGGGCGGCCGACGGGGGGGGGGGGGGGCTCTTCTCGTACGAAGGTCTCCATCCGAGAGATACAAGTCGGATAAGACTGGCGGAACAATATTTTCCTAGCGGGCACTTTGCCAGAAGCTTGCGGCTAGGGTGAAGATTAGCGCAACCTTGGTAACGACCTTATAAAACACCGAGCTCAGCCGGCGTACGCCGAAAATATTGCCTCGCAAATTGAAAGGTACGGCGGAGGCGTGCTCCAGCTTCTGCTCCTCTGTTCCTCTCCTTCTGTCTCTCCCTCTCTCTCTCTTTCGTGTGTATCCCCCTCTTCTCTCCTCGATGCGCGTGTTCGCCTTGTCTCGAGGAGAACAGATTTGCCCCCGAAAACGCGTCGCGGGAAGTTTAGCTCCAAGATTTCGCTGAATAGTTCGTTCGCGAACAAAAAGTCTCCGTAAAGTTTCGCAAGGATCAATGGGCGTGACTGTTTTCTCGATCGTATAATGTGAGAAAGTAATAAGTTTATTCACGTATCTGATTCTGTACTGCTAAGACAATCGACAGTTCAATTTTCAGTTTTTTTTCTTTCAACGGTTATACAACAGTTATACAACAAATATTTTCTCGATGACAATCTTAAAACAAGATTGATTCCATTGCATTTTTATAAAAAAAAAAAAAAAGGTTAATTGGAATAATTAGCTAAAAACACTTTTACTGTGAATTGTATAATTTCGGACGAATGTCGCGCGTAGTGGAATCTAATTACGCCGAGAAGAATGCGCTTATTTTCCTAAAAAGATAAGACCGCCGCTCAGTTCAGTAATAATAATCGGTATTGAGGTCGGTGAAGAGGTCGATAAGTAGCAAAGTAATGCGTCTTATAGGTACGTCACGAGCGATTTCGCGCTATGTTCGCACAGTTCTATGACCGAAATTAATTAACGTAGAGGCGAAGCGTACCGGTGACGTTTCTGTGATTTAATTTCCGCCGTTGTCCGCGTCGTAGAATAATCGAGTAAAGGTACAAAGGAGCGTCTTACGGAAAAGTGAAAAAAATCCCAGCGAAGGGAGAGAAAAATTGGGAAAGGGTGATTTTTAAGGGGCTGTTTGTAAACGCCTCGGGATCGAAGTTATGTTTTTCTCGGCGCGAGAGTCTCTCAAAACGCTCGTAGGGCACGTCTCGGATTTTGCGAGCGTCGTAGAACGATTCAACGGCGGTGGGATGAAGGGGCGGACGGGAGGGAGAGGAAAAGGGCAGGGCGGCGATGATATTTCCGATTCAGCCTCCATTAACGGAACGTGACGATAAAGCTGCAACTGTTATTATCGCCGTCGTTTACGGTGCTCGATGGCCCCGAGTGTGCGGGCTCGGTCGTATATCCGATATACTATATCGGCATTCACCTTTGCCCTTCTCCCCCGTTTCTCTCTTTCTCGTCGCCGCTCGTCGTTTTTATTTTCCCCCTTGTCTCGGCTCGGCCGCAGATCCAGAGCCACGGCGAAAACATTTTTGCCGTTCCTCGAATCGCTCCGGAGGCGACGTCCCCGTGACACGAAATGACTTACTAACGACCGCGGCATAATCGCGACTGTACGACGCTCGACGGTCGACGAGTTTTATGCCCGAGGATTAGAGCGTCGTGGGTTCACGACGTTAAAGCGGTTACGGCGCGCAGTTGCATCGCGCCGCGGAGATCGCGGATCGTTTATGATCGAGATTAATGGCGAGTGCGATAATGCCAAGGAGGAATTGCGCCTCCGAAAGTACGTACGCCGCGATTTCGCGCTAGACCATCGAGAGAAATTACTTCTCCTTGTTTTTCACCGTTTTCTTATCCGCATTATATTGTACCTCTCTCTGATTTTATCGCATTAAAAGTGCAGGACGTTTACGATATCGTATTCCGTTTCGCGAGCGGTCGTCGTCGTCGTCGTCGTCGTTTTGTCGTATACTCGCTTTCTCGCGTCAAAACCCGCAAAAAAGTTCACGACTTATTATCAATGAAATCGTGGTGAGCAAAGACACACCCCATTCTCGCCACTTGCGAGACGCACGACGACTGGAACCACCAAGGTAGCGTGATCTCTCGTAGCTGCACGACGTTATTAACGCGCGACGATATCTATCGCGGTTCTAACAACAACTCGGTAATGTCATATTGCGAGTTTTACTGCCCTTATAATTTACGGGCGTGCAGGTCGTCGCGTGTTTCGCATTCGGGGCACGCGCTTTATGCCGCTATCCAGACGAGCGGCAGTCGGTCGTGCCGTTTGGGAGGCGTGCTAAAGGATAACTGCCGATTCCGCGGGTCTCCTTAAGACCTCGTCGAACAGGCATCGGCACGCCATCGACTTTAGAATCGCTTGAAAATTTGGAAATAGTTTCCCAGCGGCACGTATAGAACGGCGAGCGCGCGCTCTCTCTCTCTCTCTCTTTCTCTCTCTCAGAAAGGCGAAAGAAAAAGACAGCTGTGTAGCCTTCGCCTTCTTAGATTTCTACGTGTCTTTCTTCCTCTCTCGTTCTTGCTCGCGAGTTGCGCTCGAGAAAGCGAGCTTGGAATTCCGAGCTGACTGCAAAGTTTTTAACTAAGTTTGGCGGTTGCCCACGCACCACCGTTCCCGGCTCTCGATGCCGATTGCCGACGCTGCCTTTCATGCCGATTCTTCTGGGGGTTCGCCCCCCCCTAGTCGACGTACCTCCTTTTGCAAAACTTAGTCGAGGAACGGTCGGCGATGAGGAAACGTTTGGGAACGATTGACCCCCGCTCATTCAACGAAGACGGTAGCTCAAGACCTTCGTGCATTGTACGCAGTAATAGTGGCCTGTTGCCGACAGACAAAGAAATTACGAACGGTGGACAGCTTTGCATAATGACAGCTTATCGCAGCCATTCGTAGAGACGCGTACATTGTTCTGAAGAAGGGTAATTTGCAGGTGGATTGACGGACTCTTTGAATAAAATATTTTTAACTTGTAGCTTGTAAATGGAGGACATGCGACCTATGTAAGTTCCGGGTCAACCTAGTTGAGCATACCTCAATAACTACAGCGAAACGTAGTTCTGACACGTGCACTTGTTTATGCAACTGCTCGCGCTATGTTCCATTTGAAGTACTTATTATACAGCACCTCAACTGCATTCTCGTTAAGATTATCCGTCTGCGTTTCGATCAGTTCTGTTGCTCGCTCGTTGAAGTTTATAAATTGTTTCTTTCCGAGACGTGCCTGCCAACCGTTTCAATACGAAAAGTATCTGACACTCGCCAAGGTGGAATTCGCGGAGGTACGAGAGCGATGAAATGAGATAGGAATTTCATAATTAAGTTATCAGCTGCAGCTATTCCAACAGCCAATTATCGTCAACGCCGAGCGCGGGTTCTGCCCTCCCTTTTTACTTTTTAAACGGTCGGCCCGGCTCGAAGTCGGAGGATCGCCGTCGATGGACGCCGATGAACGGGGACGGGCGGGGGAAAGGGGGTTGAAGTTGCCGGAGCCGAGGCGTGGGGACGGTCGATCGAGTACTCTTTGAAGTCGAGCCGAAGGAAAAAAAAGATGGAAATAATTAAAAGCATTGAAAGCTTTCCTGAACGCCATTAGGGGCATTGACACTTGGCAACGCCTGCGCCGGGAATGAAAACGGCGAAACCTCCACGCAGAATTGCACCCTCTGTCAGAGATGCAAACGTTTTAAAAAGAGTTCCTTCCCCCCGCACTTCTCTCTTCTACCGTTTCGGTCCTCTTTCTGTCTTTCTCTCTTTTTCTTTTTCTCTCTTTCTCTCTCCCCCCCCCCTCTCTCTCCTCTCTGTCTTCTTTCCTCCCTCGTACGTTTGTCGGAACGAATCGCGGGCACGTGCGGTAACACACCTTTTTTGCCAGCCTGAAGTTTTTAGTGCCAGTTCCATAATTAAACTTGCGTCTCGCTGTTTCTCCGTCTGTCCGTCACTCTTTTCTCACGTACCAACCAGGGAGAAAAAAAAATACGGCGGTGACTTTGACGAGCGTGCACCTCTTTATTTGTATTACGTGATCGTCTCCACTAGATTTCTTAATTCTTGCAACCACGAATAGTAACCTTTATCCGATTTTTCTATCAAACGTTTACTAGATCGTTTTGATTTCCGGAAATAAACGAAACGCTGTTTTCAGCGCTACTGGAAATTATCTTTATATAACAATATATTTTTAAAAAATATATCCTAGTCTTCAAGTCATCTTAATTTACATTGCATTATATAGTAATTAATTCAGTTGTTAACATCAAAAGTCTTGGGGAATGCAACGCTTCCACCAACTTCGGCGCCTATCTCGCAAGTTGAAGCAGAAGTTATACCCAATTTCGCGATGGTTTTCAACGTTATAACGAGCTCTCGTTATATAATAACGAGCAGCTTTCTCGGGCTTCGTTTGTTGGTTGCAAGCACTAATACCAGGCGTATATATTCATTCACATCGCTACGTGGTTATAGCGGCTTAGTAATGGGAGTTGCTAAAACATGACGTTTTGCTGATTATTTTGTTTACGACGCGAGGAGAACGTGTATACATTGCGTGCATTACCGTGCGCGTAACGGTTGCCTTCGATTAAATATGAATATGCGCAGGCTTTAAAACACAAATTTAGTTTTTTGTAAAATGATAGAAATTTAATATCTCGCAAGCAGCTTACTTTTTCAAAAGAATTTTTTATATCGCATATTTATATCGCATAAAATGTTATTTCGTAAGGTAATTATTCTTCAATTTACATGCTAAATGATGATTTTCACATTTTTGATATTACTTATTTTCTTGTAATATATGCGCAAGCCGATTAAAAGACATGAAATTTATATTTCGATGAATCGTCGAATCATTCGAACCGCAACAACGATAATTACGATGATGATAATAATAATTTTATTTCCGTCCAAAAACCGCGTTAAATCATTATTAAACAGCGAAGGGGGAGAGAATTGGAGAAAAAGCTTGCCACGCGCGGGTAGGGACAAGTTTAATAATGATAAATACACATTACACGGTTGGAAGGGTATTTGTTAATTCATCGAATGCACGCGGTACAGAATCCTCGCCGCCCTTTTGCATAATTCCCTTCCGACCGTACACCTGTATTGTATACTATAGTTTGATTTTTTACATTATATGTCAGAAAAGTCGTGAAATTATAACGTGTATCTTCTAATCATTTCTGCAAATGTACCAAATTTGTTGTTGATCTGAATCGCTTAAAATTAATCAGGTGTGACTTTGTTTGCAAAAAATTTTGAAACCTAAAAATTGCACAATTATTACATTAATGTAAGAATTTAATATAAATGGTTTTTATAAAAATTCTTTTATTTTTCATACATTGCATATAAATTTTTATTGATGCTTTCAAACTTTATACGGTGGCAGTTTATTTTTGAAATATTATATTTGAAAATTGACACGCGTAGCGCCTTCCGTTTGCCGTGGAATTTCAGAAGTATCGACGGTCCGTCTTGTAACGGCGATTCCGATAGAGGAATCTTATCCCGATGGCTTGTGGGGTCCAGTGCGCCTAACGGAAGACCGCCGAGATCAATTTGCACGGCGTTGCACGTGACAGCGCCGCCAGCGAGCCAATTCGCGCGGGTACAGTAATTAAACTGCGGTTTAACGTGACCGGAGCACCTGCCGTTACCAAATTGCAAGTTATGCCGCGTGTCACTCAGCGGTGCGAACTCCTGTCAGCGCGCACACGTTCTGGTGGCACGCGCGTTCGGAACTTTCCAATTCCCTTAAAACTCATTCTCATAATGTACACGTTATTCCACATTTTTAGTTAGCTAGTTGCAACCCCGATGAAATGTCTAGCAGCGAAATAGGAATTAGAATTAGATAGAAATTGCTTCTAGAAAGTGTATTACGTGGATTAGTTAAAAATATAATTATCGAGCGAATTATGATTTGATTCTTTGCGATCAATGACGCTATTGTCCAGGAACGGAAATGTGTTGCACGATAAAAAAATTCGGTCTAATAAGGGGAAAATTCGATATCTTACAAAGTCTTTCACGCGAGCCAATCTTACAATTTGGATTTCTCGGCGTTCTAAGATATTTAGTCATTTTATGAATCGTTTTAAAGTAATATTCACCGTCTGCTCACTAAGCGCTGAGATACACGAAACTGTGATAACACAGCGAGTAAAAATAATTATACTTTCAATATAAATTTTTAAAGTAAATAAGAATTAAACCATCATGAGCAGTTGAAGAGGGCGGATCTACTTACCGCAATTTTTCAATTCCGTTATCGAGTGTCAGACAGTACATTATACGAGACGTTGCCTTGCGGCAACAGTAACTAAGATGATATTTTATCCTTTCCAATCCCGATGTATCCTAGAAGTGGTAGCTAGCGCCTCCCGCGTGAATGCGGTTATTATGTTATCTCAATCCAGCAGGAGGACGATGTATCCATATGCAGGGAGAACGCCCCCCCGGTATCGGATGAGTTCAGCTCAGGCGGCGAGAAATACGCACATTATTTTTCCCGCTCTCATTTTTGTCACGATTTTAACAACCTTCGTTACGGCAGGGGAATTAATATAATCTGTTGGCCGTCCTAATTAGCGCTTAAAGCGCGGCGCCTTTTTTTCCTCGCCTTACGGTTTTTCTCTCTTTCCGTCGTTAATTCTTTCACGGGAGACCGTTAATTTTTATCAACCTGCCTCGTGGAACTTGTACTCGCCGCTTTATTCCTAGCGGAGATATACATA
Source organism: Monomorium pharaonis (assembly GCF_013373865.1). NCBI lineage: Eukaryota > Metazoa > Arthropoda > Insecta > Hymenoptera > Formicidae > Monomorium > Monomorium pharaonis. The sequence continues at coordinate 9,463,685 of NC_050473.1, forward strand.
GGTAATAATAACTCGGCAGAAATATATATTCCCCGGCATACTTACGCGATATGATATCGCTTCGTCGATACGAAATCGATAATTGTAGTTCTAGAACGTAAATTATACGGAAGAAACAAAAAAGGAACTTTGTAACTAAATACATTTCTAATCCCGGGAAGAGCTAAACATTGTTCAACTTTGAAATGTCACTGGGTTAAATTTTCAAAGTGCAAATTCAAATTTTTGTTATTAATATTTTAATACTTTAAAATAACGTTTAACAAAATTTTGTTTACGTTAAAAGAGTTCAATTATCTTAATACCATGCAACCTAAAAGTAAAAAAGGCTGTTAATTTTATGGGTAAATTTTTATCCAAAGTAGTGTTAATAAAAAAAAATATATAAATAGCATTCAAGAATTAAAACTCAAGATTTATCATCGTGTTTCTTGCATCGGAAACAATACAACGAGCGTTATACTTGAATGTCGCGTTTAAACCTAAGATGCTTGCAGCGAAGGAAGCGTTTCCGTTTGCGATAGCGTTAAAATCTCACGTTCTCCGGCGACGTATTTCCACACCGACGACGACGCACCGGCGCGCGGCGTCCGGCGCACGCTCGGAAGTACTACGATACTGCTTGAAAATTGCGGCGCACACACCCGCCGGTAATCGAGATAGCGCAGAATCAAAGGGTCTATATAACTAAATACACATTTGGTCCTCGGGTCGTGGTGTAACGGGCAATATTTCGCGGTGGCGGCAGCATCAACGGTGACGGTATTGGTGGTGTGCTCTCGCCACACCGATACCTCTAGCTAGTTGGCCTTGCTTGGACTCCCCGAGTTCAGAGTCCGGCACATTAACGGAGATAGTAGCTCCGCTCAAACGTATAATTGCAGGACGAGGCAATTGAGGGAGTCCCTTGGGAACCGGGACTCCCGCAAATCCGCCCGCCCACCAACTTCGAACCCCTTCAGTCCACACGTTTCTCCCGGCAAGCCTCTCTCTCTCTCTCTCTCTCTCTTTCGATAAGATGCCTCTTTCCTCCATTGAGTCGCCTCCGCACGACCGCCTCCTATCTTCTCTCTCGCGGCAGATAACCGAAAACGATGATATTACGTGTCCAATCCCGCGCGTCAGCCCGGACTCCACGTCTAGTCGCGATTATCCCTTGTCCTCGTACAGATTTTCGCCTCCTTCTCGAGGCCCCTCCGTCTCGAAATCCTCCTCTATGTTTCTTCACGTCCTTCCGTCCTGTCGTGATAGCTCACTTACACCTCGCGGAAGAATGAAATGTAGCAAGCAAAACTGAAACTATGGCCGTGTGCTCTCTATCGATTAGCAATGACGGTAAATAAAAATCGCAATTGCACACAAATCGCGAGCTTTGGCACGCAAAGAATCGTCGAATAAACGACTTTGCGAAATATATTAATGAACCGTTCGTTTTCCATTCGTTTTGCTCTGCAATTATCCAGTGTTATTTATTCCTTTGATGTACACGCGCATGTACGCCTATGTGCGCGCACCATCGGCGAATTTGCCGCGTGATATTTCGGCGAATCTAATATAATGAAATGTAACTTCAAACGGTTAATATATATTGAACTCGCGTTACGCCATGTCGAAAACGTTGGCGGAGTACAATTTAACGAGGCGTCGAAACTATGACGGATACCGCGCGTTCCGCCCTCGGAAATTCCAGACATATCGTCCCAATTTTCTGCGTACGCGGCTAATGAGGTATGGCCGCATTCACTTGCAGGCTACGCGCCACTCTGTCACTTTGATCGTGCATAATACACCGGGCTGAGCTACGGAGGGACCATATAACTAATTATACACTATTACGCGCCTGATTTCCCCGCGGGCGAAAAATAGAGGAAATATATCAGAAAGCCTCCGACGAGAGTAATAAGTGCTATTAAGATCCGCCACCTCGCGCGCTCGTTTCCATCCTCTCCCCTCCCTCTTGCGCTCTTCTCCGTCGCTCGAGCGGCAACGGCGAAAACCGAGAAGGGGTGAAACGAGTGGTAGGGAGGGAAAAAAAGGGAAAGAAGAGACAGAAACAATGCGGTGGGAAGAATATGGAGAAAATAGCTTACTACCCTCCCGTCGACCGGAGAAACGGGAGCTGCCTTCGGATAGGCATCGTGGATTGCTTATTAATGGCCGTACTTCATTCAATTAGAATAAATTACCGCTACTCTTTTCGGATGCCGCACACCTCCCGGCACGTCTCGAATGGAGCCGAGAGGAGGAGGAGAAGGAGGAGGACTCTCGATTCATGAAAATGCTATCGCGGCGTTCCCCGCTCGATATATTCCCCGTCGTTGTTTTTTTTTCCCCTCCCTTTTTTCCTCGAACCGTTCTCGTCAATGTGAATTAAACGCGTTAATTCGGCAACAAGTGTGCGAATTTACCCGACCGAGACGCCAATTAGGTCGGCTAACTGCCGGCGCTCTTTCGATAATTCAATAAAATCTCGGCGCGACTATCTTAATCGATACCGGGAATATAATGTACCGTCTTTGTGGATCGATTGCTTTCTCCGCGTCAAATCTTCGTGGCCCCGTTTAAGATAGTTGCTTGATTGCAATTTTGACTGTAGAGCTGCGCACGGTTGTCTTATCGGATTTAGCGGAGTCTAGACACTCTTCGGGCAGGGTGGCGGGAGGGGGGAAGAAACGGGGGAGAAAGCGAATACCCTGGTTAGGTGGAAAGTTAAGGCTGGGTCTTTACTTAACCGTAATCGGAAGATATTGCCGGCAGCACTGTACCAAGGGCACTTTACCAGCCGCCTTAAGAAAGCACTAGCTTCGCGAGGCCCGGTAACGCCGGTCCGGACCGTTATTAAAAGAACCCCCTTTATCTCAGCTTCTCTCTTTCTTTCTCTTTCGTTCTCTTTTCTTCTTCTCCCCTTGTCTTCTCTACCGAGATGCCGCTTCCAGTCACTCTCGTTTCCCTTTGAAGCTAAGAGTATTTCTATGTCAACCTTTGTACTTTTTAGCGAGGGACCTACGGCGCCGATGGGGTCTACTACGCGCACCTCCGTAACGTCGCAAGGTAACGTCCGTTTCAGCGAGCGACCGCGCGCCTTAATGGCGCTTCTTAATTTCTCGGTGAGACGGGATCTCGAAATGGTTACGGACGTGGGACGCAGCAGCAACAGGAGATTGCAGCGTCTCTCCGCAGGGACAAATACCGGAATAACGTCGCCGACGCGACGTTTCATTCGCCGTTCACCTTCCCTTTTGATAACCCTCCTCCTCTCTTTTTAATTACGGTCTATTCCCGCACAAGCGCTTAACGCTTATTCGTCAACACCGGGGGAAGCGTCGGTGTCGCAGGGAAGGGAGACGCTGTCGGAAAATTTCGACGTGCAAGTAGATGAGTAATGGAGTTTTTATAATCCATTGTTAAACGTCATCGGTCACGTCAAGTCGCGTTTTTCACGGTGGACGCTACCGGAAATTTCGCGTTTGATCATACCACCTCCGACTACCTCCATACAGTGTGACGCTGGAAAGTTGACACTTCCGGGTCGCGCACCCGATGCCCATAAATTCCCGCGGCGGCGACACTTTTCATCAGGCTCTGATTACTTATTCACGCGCCGACGAACGCGGCGATAGAAGAGCGCGCGACGACGTGTGTGAGTGAGAGAGTATTATATGTGTACACGCGTGTATATGTGCGCGCGTGTGTATGCGCACGTCTATGTGCACGACTTGCTCGCAGCCCGGCGCTGCCACTGTGATTGATAATAATGCAAGTCCGACGTCGACGCTGGCGCCCGATATTACTGAAACATTATTTACGGAGGTAAAATGAAATTTTTCGATCCCAGAATGAGAATTATAATGGAAAGCGTGCAGCCGATAAACCGAGGATACGTCCGCCGTGTAACGGGCGAGAACCCGTTACGCTGACGAGAGATTCGAAGTCGAGATCATCGAAACCGTTGAAAGCTACGGGAAAGCGTTTATCTCTCGCGTGCACGAATAAGCTTTGATATTCAATATTATCTGTACGAGAGTACGACACCGACCCCCTCTCGCATTTCATTTTTCCTGCCGGGACCGTTACGACCTTCCACGTGATTCTACTTCCCTTTCCAGAAAATATTTCTGTGTTTGCATGAATTTAATTTCGAAACTCGCAATTCCCCGTAAATCCGCCGCAATTATTAATTACATTACACGATTTGGGCACGTCAAGCGGATTAAATCCTCGTCCCTGCCTAATACCCTTCGACTAGTCGCCATGAAAATATCTTCCCCTTTAATTTGAGGGTCGTTAGATATTAACCAGGCTAAATAAATCCGTGAGACGGCGCCGAGGACTACGCCTCCGCGCGAGCGAGCCCTCCCCCGTATTTTCGCGGCAGGTAGCCTCGTTTGTGAAATTTGCGTACGTGTGCATCCCTAGACATTCGACATAGTTACAGCGCCGTTACTTGTACACGTGTGCGCGCACGGAGATCTTATCCTACAGAATAGTAGCGGGATACATCACACCCAGAAACGAGAGAGAGTCCCTTGTTGTCGCGCATTTCACCCCCGCCCTTCTCCCCTCCCTCCTTGTCTGCGTCCCTTTCACTCCTCATCTTCTCTGTCTTTGTTCGGTCGAGGAACAACGACGCGACACCGTTCCAACTGTCCTGTCACCCCCGTACATCTTCCTCCTTCCCGCTCGTCGTCGTCGTCGTCGTCGTCGTCGTCATCGTCGTCGCCGTCGTCGGCGGCGGCGGCGTCATTTCCCGCTGCGTCGCTCGTCTCTGAAATAGCAGGCTACACAACTATCATATTCCCCCTTATTTTTTGCGGCGCTGTCATGCGGCGCCATATATTTTGACGTCCGTATTCCCTTTTCCCTCGGTGCTTACATGGGACGAGATATCCCGTGTGTAATGTGTGTGCGTTTTGTGTGTAACGTTGCAGGTGCACGCGCATTTGAGTATCATTCTCGCAAGTTATCGCCGGTACCTTTTTAAACGCACGTGGCACAACATACTCTCGTCGGGAAAATTTCGCCATAGACACGCTGTAACATACACGCATGTATACAGGTATGTACATATTATCAGACTTAAGAGGTGAGTTTTCCATTAACCGCGTAACTTCCACGAAGATCGAACAAAGCCGATACTCTGATCGTTACGTCTCCTCTCTACTGGTGCTTTTTATGAGAAACATGAAATATTTATTCCATTCCTTTGAAGAATTCTCTTTTCGCGGAGAAGTTTTTCCACTTCCTACCGCATTTCATATGACAAAAGATAATGATTGCGTTCCGTGCTCTCCTCCACCGCGTGATTTTTCGACTCGAGCGCGCTGAGAAGCTCCGTAAGTCCGCGATTGAGGCAGAACGGATTGGAGGTGCGCGTCGGCGGGCGAAACCGGCGAAGAAAAGGGAAGAAGGGACAAAGATAGTTAGCGGGGGTTGTTTGTCTCCACTTCCGTCTGCACGGCTTCGGCTATGCCATTGAATCAAGTCGAACGGAGCCGCGGGCTGTTGTGTAAACCCTGGACCCTGATTGAAAAGCTCCGCACTCAAATATTGGATGATAAATCAGAGGAATCCAAGAGTATCCCGGTATCCTAGATTGTATGCCCTTCGCGAATGCTCATATAGGCGTATCCGTCCGTGATTAGCGTACAAATACCTCGAATAGTCGGAAAGCAATGATCAGGATGTTCCGAAGCTAATTGCGCGGCAAATAGTACACCGCCTGTATTTGCGGGGATAGTCGTGCACGAGCCTCCGCGGCGCGCCGCGCTCGTTGAATTATTCATAAGCATCGTCTCTCGCGTTTCGCATCGTTACGTTCCACGACCTCGACTTACGTCATTACGCATCGGATGAGATGAGACGAATCGGGTTATCGTAGCGAATCTGGTCTCGCGTATCATCCCAGGATTCCCGGGGAGGCGGAACCGCGAAGAATGAACCCTCAGCTACCGCGGCGCGCTCGCGCAAGTCAAGTCGGTATATTGGAACATATCGGATGTAAATCGACAGGCAATGGCATTGACGCGCGCTACGTGCTATCTTCATGTCTCACGCAACGCTTGCACGACTTCCGATCTCTTCGTACATCCTTTGCGCCCCCTTGCCACGTATTTTCTACCCCATCTCGCTCTACCTGCATTCTCTTATTACTATCTTCTCTCGGCTTCTATCGTTCCTCTCTATCTATCTATCACGTCGTTCTTTCTTCCATACTGCTCGCACATCTAAGAGCGAACAGTTCCCTCACATCTTCTCATTAATACCGAAGTGGGCAGATGCGAGGCACGAGAGGACGAAGGTTGCGTGCTATATAGTATACCCTATATACATAGAGTCTCTCGTCTCCTATTTCCCAGCAATTCCACGTCGTTCACAAATTATCCCCTTCGCGCGCACGCCGTACGAAAGCGGCGGAGCTCGCCCGACATCGCCGCCAACACCGCCCCTTACGGAAAAGGGGTGACGGTCCCTGAGAATGGCGACGGTGCCGGCTCATATTTAGCCATCGTATAAATCCGGCTCCGGCTTCAAGGAGAGGTTTAATTTTACACGGAGGTTGCAGAGGCCTTCTACGTCGGGGGCAGCTCCGCCGTGGAACGCGCTACGAGGTCGCCGGCACACCGACCCAACGACCTATCTTCATATGCTACTTTGCCGATCCGAGAACTCCAATTTTAATCAAACAACGCGTTTTCCACTTTCTATATATTTCTTTATTTTTATATATATATATATATATATATATATATAATCTATAGTCCCTTGTTTGACGGCTTTATCGTCCAATCTATGATTTGTTGTTGAACGTTTGAGAGAATTTGTGTTAATATAATTACAAATTTATAATATGACATAGATCGCGATCATAACGAAAACATTATACAACAGGCTCTCCAAACGACAACAATTGTAATACATGTAGATAATGACGTGGCTCGGGAAATTTACAACGTTGTAAATTATGTAACGAGTACATGTTGGAACGACGACAGTACTCGCGTACTAATTTCATTATAGATAGTAATACTGCCGCCGCCGGTAGTCGCTCGAATGTCCTCCGAGGAATGCGAGGCACCGGCGAGAAAGATAATGAAATGAAATACGCTAGAAATATTTAATAAATTTTCACAGCTCGCGAGACACTTCTCCATGGCATTCTGGTCCTTGGCGAATTCTCCTTCAGATATTCCGCGCGCAGATTAGAGTCCTATCTCTCCTCCCCTGCTGCCACCCTCTCCCCTCCCCTTCACCGTTTATCTCTATAGACCTTCCATCTCATGATTTCGGGTCTCATGGTTTTCCGCTGCGTCTCTAAGAACGCGGGTTTCCTAGTCTCGGTGCTCTTTGCCTCATTTGACGAATTACGCGCTTGATTCGCAACGCATCCGGATTTCTACTCGATAACCGCGACATTTCGATTAGCTCGCCGCTACATTCGAGCTAAGCAGAAGCGTTCCCATTTCCGACCATCGTTACTGCTTGTTTTTCCCTTGTCGAAAGATCTTGCTGGCGGAATCGCGATTTCGCTCGTGTCCGAAGAAATACCGGCGGATAGTCGACAATAGCTGCACGATGCTCTTTACACGACCTGGAAAAAACGCGGCCAAATGCATACACGCGGAAACGGCGAGCCGTGATACCTCGCGCGCATTTACAACGTTTCGAGAACTTTCGCATACGCGTATAATTCCACGCTCGAATCGCGCCGCGCGCATGATACCGCGCGTCAATCCATCCGCGGTTCCCTGCCTGTAATCCCCGATCGTTTGACCGGGACATCCGCTATTTTCGCCGGTGAAACGTACGCGCGGCGGCTTTCGCGCGAAACGTGGTTTTACCGCGGGCAGTAGCAACGGCGGCGGGCGAGAGAGCAATTCTGTTCGGGACAGTTCAGCGAATACTTCGCGCGCGGGGATGAGTTATAAAGGCCGTTATAAATAAACGATTCGGTTCGATTGTACGATCCGCCGGGAATCGTTTGGCGTCTTTCTGCTACCCTGACGGTATCAGATTCACGAGATAGGTGATCGCGGGTCGCGCATCGATCAATTATGAAACGACTAACTACGGAAGCGGTGCTCGGGCGAGAGAAAGGCTTCAGCCTTCAGCCGTCCTCCCTCATTTCCTATTTCTTCTGCATCAGCACGCTGCACTCAATCCGGACGTAACGTCGCGTAAGCGCTTTTACGACCGTGTTCGAGTTACGATGGCGACCGTCACGCCGCGAGCCCTCGAGTCGAGAGCAGACGACGACGACGACGACGGCGAGGACGAGGACGAGGACGAGGACGACCATCTCGTTCGATTCCATCGTCGAATTTATCGACGAAAAACAACGCTTCGCGTACTGGTCCGCTCTCTCGAGCCTTCTCCTCTGCTTTCCGTCCCGGAAATAGGAATTTCATCGGTATTCAAATTGACGGCACGACCATCAAAGCTACGTCGATTCTCTCCCGTCTTTTCTGTTTCGCCGCGGTAACGTCAATCTTCGCGGCTTATCTTCGTTTTCCTTGGCCTTCGAATCGATTATCGCCACGGCGATATCGTGAATTTACGAAAGAATCGATATTTCGAACGGTGAACGTGAGCCAATAAGCGCCGCATCTCTCTGCATCCGCATCGATCTTTATCTTACTAGCGTCCTTTGGTGCGCTTTAACGAGCTCCGCTTCTTATCGCGCACATCGAACGTCTAAGTAAAAATAATCTGATATATAGGGCACACGTACAAAGAATGTTTTCTGTTTGCTCTAGAGCCCTCGGTGTTCTCTTTCAACTAAACTCCTTCTACTTCACGGATGGCATTAATTAAAGAGCAATAAAAGCCGTCACGGTGACGTTTCAGTCCGGAGAACCTTTTGTGCCTACCCATGCTCAGGAATTAATTAGAACCTAGTAAAAACGTGAGCCGCCGCATACCTATTGAGACCACTTAAAATACAATTGTCAGAGAGCGAGAGAGAGAGAAGGAGAGAGTACCAAAGATGATGTATCTTTTTCAAAAGATCCACCTTTGCGAGAGAAGTTTCTCTTTCTCTCTTCTCTCCTGTCTCTTTTCACGAAGGTTCCGGGATGAGAGATGCTGGTCTTCGTCATTGAGGATTCTCTCGCCGCTGAAGTTCCCTCTTACCGGTAATGTCGGAGAATACCCGTCGCGCAGTACCTCACATGCGAGGCTCGTGCTCACACGTACACGCAGATAGGAATCTGCGCTACATTCGCAGAACCCATACAAACGCGATCTCGTACGCGCGCGCAACCGTCGACGCTGCAAACGGCTTCGCTATGTTAGGTTACATTTGCATGTGAAAACCAGGAAGTCTCGAGGCTTGCTCGCCTCTTACTCGCGAAGACGAAGAACGGGAGGGGAGAGAGGGGGAGGGGGTTGGAGATGGTGCGCCGGGTACTGGGACCGAAGCAAACCTCCGCCGGAGAGAGTAACGGAGGGTGCACCACTACCGCGCGACGACAGAAGCCGTCGCTGTTGCTGCTGCAGCGCGCGAGGGTGCTCTCTCACTTCGGCCGGCTTAAATATTCAATGGCGTCACGTTCTCGACTCGGCATGCAGATTAGCAGCGGCGAATCACATGTTTCCGCGCCAGACTTGATTTTGTATCCATACTCGCGTTCCTCCACTTCTCCGGCTTCTTCCCCCGTCTCACTTTCTCGGTCGCGCGCTTTTCATCTACCCCCCCCCTCCCCCCCACTTTCCCCCGCGTCTCATCTTGGTGTCTTGTGTCTCTCGATGGTTCTAGTTTCCACTTAAATGTTCATCAGTGTTTCTCCAGCGTAACTTTCTGATCTCTCCGCATATACGAGGGGTGGCAAGAATTTCTTACTGTTAAACTCGAAGAAACCACTATCGCAGATAGGACATCCTGTCGAGTATTATAAGGAGAATAATGCATTTGAATGCTGTACTCTGTGCTAATAAGAGAAACGTCGAATCCTTCGTGCGAAAAATATCTTAGACAATTTTATAACAAACATTTTAATAATTAAAAAAGAAATCTAAATAATAAATTTTAAAAGTCTAAGAGAATTATATCCTTTGAAAGATGACTAATTTCAGACCGATTAAAAAATTCGTTGAGACAAACCTAAAGTTCACTCGACACTTTTACTTGCAAATTCTCCAAATGTATACGTGTTGAGAGTATGGAAATGATGGTTGTGTAATATACAATAGCGGAAACGGAATAATTGCACATCTTTAAAGTTTGTATGTTGCGCGGTACTAAGTAACGCTCTCGCGTCATAATGCAATCCGGAAAGCTTTGTGCAAATGGTTGCCCCGCGTAGGTAGGTAAAACACGAGAGACTGCTGACAGACGAACGGCGGGAAACACGTAGAAGAAAGGAAAGAGCGGAAAGGCGAAGTTACTTTATGTTTCTTAAGTTTCCTTTTAGCGCGCGCACGCGGCAGACCCGAGTTGACTGTTCGGCCCCGTAAGGTTACTCCATATAAATGCAAAGGGATCCAGGGCTCTTTCGTGTTGTTAACGTAGCTTTCCACCCCCTTGCTACTTTCCCTTCCATCCCTCTCTTCGTCGTTCCCTTTCCGTTCTCGTCATTGCTCTACGTTAGAACCGGAGAACGGATGCCAAGCGAGTCGAAGGCAGAAGCCCATTAAAATCCGCAAAAGCGACCGGTTTGAAGCAGAGCTAAAAAAAAAATTTTAATGTTTCTTTGTACCAAATCGCCGTGAAAGGGAACGAGCAAAGTTCTTAACTCCCCAAGTTTTATACTCACTTTCATTCCATCCGCCTTTATTAAAACAAAGATCGCGACTAACTTTCTACCGACAACATATTTGCGGGATTGCGAAATAAGAGATAGGAGATGAATGAAAGAGAGAGAAAGGGAAGAAAAGAAAGAGACGTTATAATACGACTTGTATGAGTTACATGGTTACTATATTGTTAAATATCTCCATTCCCTTTTTCTTTTTGCTTCGCACACATTTTAATGGATCTCTGCGTGTTCCCGATATTAGGCTATAAATTCGTTAACGCGAAACCGTTAAAGCTCCACAAGTAGATTTCTTTCAATTACGTTACATTTTGTTCCTAATCCTATCTCAAAGAACTAAATTCCGATTTCGCCTGCAATCGTCTCCCATAGCAGCTTACTCTCTATCTTCCGTTATTCTTTCTCGCGCGTTGTGTCTTACCGGCTCTCGGCAACTGTTGTTTTTCGTTTTCGCGCCACGGATCTTTAGTTTTAATTACCGCGGAGGCCTGACGTTTATTGCTGCTTCTTGTGGCGTTTGCCGAGCACGAGGGACGAGTTCGGGGTGAGTTTCGCTGTTAGGGGCTGCATAAACCTTAGGGCTGCTCGAAATTGTTCGGAGATGAATTCCCAAAAGTAGACAGGTTCCAAAACAAACTTCCCTCGAGGAGCAGAGAGATGAATTATCCTATAAAATTATATCGCTTAAGAATATTTAAATGCGCATTTCATTAATCAATTATTTAAATCGATTACTAATTAAATATCAAATGCTGAATGAACTTGATTTTCGCGTAAAAAAAAAAGAAAAAAAAACAAGACAATATTGCGACAGATGTGTTTTCATGCGGTTTTTATACCGGCTGAACAATAATTTTTTGTGTTTCTGTCTTTCTCAACTATTACATGAATAAATGATGTGTATAAGCGATGTCATATATCCTCATTCAGTCTCTATTGTCGAGACTGGTACTTGCCCAGAAGTACTCGATACATCGTGCTCGCTGGAGCGCCACGGAGCTATAATTGGCTTGCCCTGCAATAAAGTCCCGGTACCAGAGCAGCTTGGGTATCTCACGGACGACCCGAGCGTGATATAGCGACGATAACCTCCGATACCCTCCTACTTGCTCCTCGGGGTCCTTCGCGTTAGGGTCCTTCTCACCCACTTACCGTGATTTACTTCCCGGACGCGCAAAACGTGAGACTGCTAACAGACGGTATTTCAGGGCGTACCGGTATCGAAAAGAGGCGGTTTTCTTCTCCTCTCCTCTCCCCTCCTCCCCCATTTCGTTATCCGGCAGATCGGAAGGCGAGGAGTCGATGCGTCTCTCGAAGATCCGCGGTATAATATTTCGATACGACGTATCTGCGCCGATGTTATTATTTCTCGTCGATGCCGGCCGGAAACACGTTATCGCCGAAGTAACGCGATCTTTACGAGCTGCATAGTTTCGAGGCCGTAATACACGGCCGGCGGCGGTATCCATCTTCCCCGTTAGCAGCATCCGTTTTAGCGGCAACTTTGGCCGGCACGTTTGTCGGTCGGCTACCGCCGGTGGAAAGTAACGCGCGCGTATTTACACCGAAAGCGCGCGCGGCCGAGCTCGGCGCGAAGTAATAAAAATCCCGGAACAACAGATTACCCTTTCGTACCCGCAACAACTAATCACGGCTTAGCGCTCGTGTAAAAGCTCCTAGTTCCACACCACCGCGCGCCCTCTCGCACCCTTCGCGCGCGCCCTCGCACCCTCATCTCCGCTACCCTGTCCCCCTCCTTTCTCTCGTCTCCCTTGTCCGTCCGTCCGGACGCGCGCGCCTTACGCCTTACGCGCCCCGGATGATGAATGAGGGATTATTTCCAACGCGCCCGCACCCGCGGCGAGAGAGGAGAGTTTGCGATAAATTTAAAGTTTCTTTAAAACAATAAGTTTTGCGAGAGCGTGCGCGCGCGCGCGAGAGAGAGAGAGAGAGAGAACGGGCGCGCCGTCGAGTCGATACGAGGAACCGTCATCTTTCATAATCGATTATTAACGAACGCGGGGTACCGCCGCGCGCGCTGAAAGAAGGAAAGTTTTCTCCTCACGAGGGCCGGCTACCCGTGTATACATAAATGAAACGTTGCGCCGCCGCCGCCGCCGCCGCCCGGTGATGGACGAGCACCAGGTGCGGCCAGAGCCGTACTTAAGTCTCGTTCGATTAATCGATTGCAGCCAGAAATAGATACCCGGGTAGAAGGCAAAGTGTAATGACAGTAATGCCACCGGCGCTCTCCTCCCGCCACCGACTCGACTTCATAGTTTCATATTTCGCCCGCTCGACCGCTCGCGAGTTCTCTGCCTCCCCTCCCTTACCCGGTTCTTCGTGTGAAACACGTGTGTAACATGATATTATTTTCTCTTTCGATGCCACTCGCGGAAAACGTGTCGTATCTCATCTCCGCACGTCACAAGAGACCGCGTGCTTCTCCCCTCCCTATCGAGTTTTCGTTATTCTTTTCTTGTGTTGAAACGCGTTTTCCGCGATTTTGTTCGCGCTCGTGCGTTTTAAAAATATCACTAAGAAACACGCGGGCGGCCATGGTTTATTCGTCGTCCGCCGGATTTCAGATATTACAGTTTTCCGCGTTTCCCCGGAATCGAAATCGCCGCCGCTTACCAAATCGCATTGCGTTAGCTACATCTATTATTCCTGGTCTCTCTCCTGTCGTCCAATCGGATTCCGGCGCGACAACGACAGGTCCGATTCGATTCTCATCGGATGCGACGGCGGAGGCGGCGGCGGCGGCGGCGGCGGCGGCCGGGAATCCCAATTCCCTGAAAGATCGTGTTGTAATCTTCGGCTAAAGCAACGGGGTGGAACAACAATTACGGATTGTATACGATCGACAGAGAGGGTGATTCCCCGGACCGGAGATGCTGGGCTACATCGTTCTATATACTCGCTACGTGCGCGCGCGCGCGCACACACATACACACACATACACATACGCGTGTGTGTGTCGGTGAAATGCGGACGCGTGTCTGCGTGTAAATCAATTGTCGTGGCAACCGCAAATCCTCGTGCTACGGAGTGACGCGTGAAGGCGCTGCCGAAGCCGCCGGGCATGACGGAAAGTGGAGACGAAAAAAAGAGAATCGGCAACGGATAGAGAGAGCGACGATAGAGAAACGACGGAGAAAAAGAGAGAGAGAGAGAAAGAGAAAGAGAGAGAGAAATCTAATGGAATATTCGGAAAATGGAACGTGAAGATTAAAGGGTTTTCCCTAAGCGCGACCCATGGCCAACAAATTACAGATTTATTCGGAGATAGAGTCTATATTGAATCGCGATGAATATCACGAAACTAGCGCCTCTCTCTCTCTCTCTCTCTCTCTCTCTCTCTCTCTCTCTTTCTCTCTCTCTCTCTCTCTCTCTCTTCTGGATGCTGTGATAATAACGAATCGACACTTCGAACAACCCCAAAAGCTTTTACCGGGAACATACACAACCTAGCTCTGGTAAATGCAAACATTTCTGCGGTTCGGGTGCGCGGAAGGGACGACGATTTCAAGTAGACGACTAACCATAGGTTAAATGGATCCATTGTGCTATCGAGCAAAGTTGAAGCGTCGACCAATGGACCGGTCATTGACTATCGGTCACACGCATCTAAAGATAGCGCTAAATTCACGACAGGGACGAATGACCGAAAGGCGGAAATCGCACGGGCTACGTTAACCGGGGAATAGGGCGCGAACTGATCGTCGCGATAGGAAAATACAGGGGGTATCGATAAGTATTTGCTTAGGCTGCCCCGTGAATTATTCGTCGCAGGGCGAACAGTCTCGGACATGACGCCTTGCCGCGAATAAAAACATCCGTTTGCCGCCTTTCTATTTATTTCGATGGACCACGAGAAGTTAATTCCAGAAATAAAAAAAATAAAGGGTTATTTTCTCGTAAAGAGACGATTAGCTTAAACTTTTAAATAAAAATAACTTCCGAAAGAGTATTATCAGGTTTTAAATGGAGAGGAGGAGTGTCGGGATGTAACAAAACAATAAAAGGAAGCAAAATAATACAGATACAAATTGTGGAATTTTGTATAATGTATGTGTATTTTATTATATGATATACAGAACATAAAAGAAAATAGCTGTGTGTATTCGCACGTGCGGTAGGGTAGGTTTTCGCCAGGGCGTATTTTTATCTATTTCAAAGCTTTAGCAGCCGTATAAAATTGTTTTACTGTCTCTTTAGCGCATTTGGAACATACGTTAGCGTTACTCGTACGGATAAGGGACATCGAAATTTTACGGTTTTTTTATTCTACTTCGGATATCTTCGTGATACAAACGAAATTTACTATAATTACGCGCAATAATATAATACATAGAAGCACGAAGGATACATTTTCGTGGGAAGATTTCCGCTGAAACTACGAATTCTGCGAAATTTATCGTTGCGAGTCTCCATATTAAATTTTGACCTAGTTACCGAAATTGTGGAATAACATTCTACTTCTACGATTTTATGCAAAGTGATACAAGACGAGACTTAAATTTCAATACCGTTCATTCTCGAAAGTTTCTTCCAAATTAAGTTTGCCAAGTGGGCCCTTATCTACCACTTTCGCGCGTATTTATTTAGAGAAATCTCTGTTAATGTGGGTGCAAAGGAGTCGGCGATACATCGCGCGAAAACTCACCCACCCCCCTGCCGACACTAAGGACACCAAAGTGACGGGATTCCGAAAGTACTCCCAGTGGCACGATTACCGAACTTACCTGGAACAAAGAACATAAGGCTGAATTAGCGTGAGGATAATGGCACATTCGTTTCAATGCACATTTAGCGACAAAACAGCTATCGTAAACGCTGATAACGCCGTAAGGGTGCTTTTACGCGAGATGATATCGCGCTGCTCTTCCCTTTTTGCGTCGCGACGCACCGCCTTACGTGGCTCGATCCACTGCTGGTTGTACGTGCGAAAGTCCGCGAGTTTAATGTCATTTCGTCCCTCATTTGTGATTCATGAAATCGTCCCAACTTTCGTCCCTCCCCTACTCTCCCCCTCTCTCTCGCTCTCTCTCTCTCTCTCTTTTCAAAGCGAGCCACCGTGATCCCATTTCAGTTGTCCCACGGGTACCGCCCGGATTCCGAAGCTGTCCGGATAACCAAATAGCGAAATCGATCTATCCGAGGGCATGTGTATATACGCCTGTGTATCTCTAGGCTAGTGCATTTCAAGCCGAAAGAAGAATGTCGATTATTTTTATGCTGTCGCGCGTGTATCGAGCAACATGTTATTATTAATATCTGGACAAAGTGCGATATCTAACGTACGCTAAAATACTTAGGCGCGCGCGCGTCAGAGAGAGAGAGAGAGAGAGAGAGAGAGAGAAAGGGTCGCCTTCCTCTCTAGCACTGTTAATTTAAATTGACTATCGTTCTCGAAATAATGGTGGTGTCTTTGTCGCCTTTGCGCCAAGCACCCGCTCCCTCGTTCTCGCCCTTCCAAGTCGTTGGTGCTCATTTTCGTCCTTCTCGTACTTTCTTCCTCATTGTCCGAGCTCTGCGTTCTTCTCCTTTGAACGAGCGGGGAACTTCGCGTCGCGAAATTGTATTTCGTCTCCAAATTAACAATTACATCGTTTTAAAAAGCGCTGCGCGCTCCGGCTCAAGGGTTTCTTCCTTCTGCAGTCGTTTCGCCGTATAGCGGCGAGAGCGGACGACCGAAGACAGAAAGCGGAAGCGAAAGCGACGCCGCCGCCGCCGCCGAGGAAGCCGACGTTCTCGGGAAAGGGGAAAGAGACACATCCCGTTAAAAAACTCTTTCAATTATTTGCCGCACTAACGCACCCAGCGAACTTTTAGTTTTTAATCTGGCAGAGCCACGACGTGGCTACCGGGAAAATGAAAAAGGGGAAGGCTAGATGGGACCGCGTCCTGTCCCTGCTCTGCGAGCCCCTGCGAAGCGAACAGTGTCCGCGGGTCAAAAGAAAATTCCCGGACCTTAAATTGCTTTCGAGACTTTGTGCCCTCTCTCGCTTTCCATCGACTGCCGATTGAAATGCTGATATCTGTATCAAAAATGTAGTCGCGTGCTATTCACGTGTCTTCGCCGTGTCGCACGGGGTTGACATTTGTCTCGTTTACGTCCGGCTTTTTTCCGTCTTCTCAATAGACGTATCGTTCGCGTGGGTTACATCAAGAAGTCAATCGAAGCACGCCCTCGCCCTCGTGCGAGTGCGAACGAATCTTTTCATCCCGCGGAGCAATTTCCGCGAAACGGCTTTGCACACGCAGCTGTTGGTAGACATTATCGCTCGTAGTCCCTTCGCGATTTCGCGCAAATCAAATGGTGGCACCAGCACGGAGCGGCGTTCGGCTTTTTCTTTGATGCCCTTTCGAGCCTTCGCCATGCTGGAGAGAAGGCAGTCGAGTGAGAGAGCGTGCACAGCCATCTCTTGCCGAGGGGTTGGCGAGGCGATCGCGACGTAAGGGGTGTACGGAACGATGCTATGCGATGCCTCGACGCCTCGTACCTTCGGCCCACACACAAAGGTCTCTCTCTCTCTCTCTCTCTCTCTCTCTCTCTCTCTCTCTCTCTTGCGCGCGCGCGCGCGCGTTATTGGCAGCCGCTTTACCGCGTCACCCTCCTCGCCGTCTCTTCCTCTTCCTACACCCCGACACCGTTCTGGACGTGTTACGTCGAATATTCCGCCGTATCGCCGGATCGCAAGATTTTCTCTCGCCCTCCTTCGCTCGATAGACGAAGGAAAGATCCGTCACGTTGCTCGTGAAAGCCGATATCTTCTGTGTAACCTCTGCAAAGTCTGGGCTATCCCCGACGTTGCTAGAATTTTGATGGCACGTGGAAAAATCAATCGCTGTGACTTGGAATTTTAGGAAAAATACGACCGCGATAAGGTGGTAGATAATATTATATTCGTTCGCGGTAATTTCTCAAGCGCTTTAAACTCGAAATTTTCTGCGTCTCTCTCTCTCTTCCGATGTATATGTTTCTAGATTTGGATATATCGGATGCACCGTAGTTATACTACGTGTCTCTACTGATTTCTGCTGCATGCTACTGAGACGCGGCATGGGCGTTTTTATTGGTCCTCTCCTGTTAAAATAATACTTGCCGAAACGACTGCGAAAAATATCTTCAAAATAGCAGACGCGGTACGAGCGCCGCGAACGAAATCCCTTTATTTACCCATGAACGAAAATCAACACGTGGGCAAGTCGGAAACGCACACGCTCTCTCGCACGGGGAAATACGCATGCGGGCAAAAACGTCTGGCCAGCTTGCCGCAGAGCCCTGACATACGTACCACGGGTGTGGAAAGCACCGCAATTTGCGCGATTACGTTTTCGGTTTTCCTGTCGCGAGTCATACGAGTTTCTACCCGCATCCGGCATGATGGAATATTACCGAGCAAAACGGTTGAAACTCCGCCACATAAATCAGCTGGACCCCCAAGGTGATTTATTTATTTGTTAAGAGGAGGAATAGAACTGCCACTGTGTCGACGGCTCGTAGGAAGCGAGTCTGCACATATTGCATACGTAAGCCTGGAAATTGCTTTAGGAAAAGCGCTACAATATTGCGAATGTATACGAAATAAAATATTTAAACGCGAACAGCGGTAGTTCTTCGTCAATGTCGATGATATTAAACATTTCTTCGCCAAGTCCTTCTTCCACAGACTGTGCGATAAGCACGAATATTGCGTGATAAATAAAAATTTCGTTGTTTAAGATACAGAGAAAGAAGCTTAATTGATATAATATAAATGCTTTTACCTCCATTGTACGGAAGATTAAATCAAATCTGCGTAATTAGAAATTCTTCACTTTTAATAAGTTTATACCATTGGAGAAAATCTTATTCATTTATAGAGACTTAAACGCGCGGCGAAGCGTTGAAATACGTCGAGCTTGTTACGCAAGTTTGTTACATAAGCTTTCTCTCTCTCTCTTTCTCTCTCTCTCTCTCTCTCTCTCTCTCTCTCTCTCTCTCTCTCTCCCTCTCTCTCTCTCTCTCTCTCTCTCTCTCTCTCTCTCTCTCTCTCTCCCTCTCTCTCTCTGCCATACTCACGTACTATGACATGCGCGCGTACATATCTTTTCCAAGTTCGACGGAGTTTTGGCCTTTGTGCTCGGGCGGGTTAAAAGGAATAGAAGGTCGGTCGTAAAAAAAAAAGAGCCGGTGCGCCGAAAGAATTAGCTAATTGACGAAACCTCTCAGAAAGAAAGGAGCCGAGAGAAGAAAGCTTTTTCAGGGAAGACAAAGAAGTAGAGAGAACCAAACTTTCTGTTCCATTGTCCGCCTCGAACAATTTGATCTGCTCCAGTATAGGTTGACTTTGTGAAACCTAAGGCAGCAGAGCTACGCGATTACTTACCCGAATAGCATTCCACGGCGTCGCGGATATCTGAGATATTTAAAACTTCTTTCCGTCCGCTTATAATAAATGCCTTCCCGCGCGGGAGAAGCCCATTGCAGCAACCCGTTCGAATCCCCTTATTTGGCGTACGCGCATTTCGAGTTCGCGCTTTGAGCAATTTAGCCCCTTGACTTTTACAAACGATTACAGTCGCTATGCTCCACATTCCCCAGCCTTCATAATCGCGAGCAATTAAGTGTTCTCGACGTGACTAATGCGCGAAGTAAGGCGCCGCCTATCTGCACGGCGAAATGCCCCGCGCCAGATTTTCGATGCTACGTACAAGATACGCGAAACGAAATTGTGAGAGCTAATGCGCCTGTCTGAATCGTTGGTAGACTCTTATGTCTTCAGGCTCTCGGTTCTCGTGTCTAAATTATTGCTGGAGCCTCTCTTCAAACTTTCTAGATCTTTCCAGCGAGACGAGATTGCAGATGTTACCTCTAATTTCACGATTACGTGCAAATCGGCGTAATTATATAACAACTATGAAATACGTGCGACAATTACAAGCATAAAAAACAAACACGCGCGTGTGTGAAACTAAATAACAGAATAAAAATAAAGTGTAAAGTTACTCTGTAAAATTACTCGGTTTTGTGAATATAATCGTTTATCTTAGAAGTTCTCAAAAAGGCTATCTCGTTATCGAGTACTGCTGCTTAGACAATTTGCGTTGCATTATTTTGTTCCATTGAAATACAATACTGTAACATAAATACGTTCAAATCGCTTGACAACTTATCATTATCGGAATACGTACAGAGTCCCTAAATAGGATTTCCTTGTCAGTTATCATCATCGTTATTTCATATGCCAACGACATGGGCGTTGTCGATACGACGCTACGTTGTATTAAATCCATCATAACTCCCACATAACGAGATACTTATCGTTAGGGGTGCCTTCAAATTGCCACTTATTGTTTTACTCTTATCGCACTCAGTTGCGATATGTGAAATATTTCACAGAGAAACGCGCAGGAAAAATATCTTGAACAATTTTTTCGATTATCATCATAATTTATATCTTGTTTTAGTATTACTGTTACAATTAAATTAATGTATAATTAAATATGACAGAGTAAATTTACATATTAAAGTTCTAATATTAACAAAAGAACTTTCTACTATTAATAAAGGTTTTATTAATAATGTATAGCTCTAAAATATGCAAAATATGTAACGATGAAAATTGTTTGAAATTTAAGAAAGTTTTTTTTTTCCGAGTCACATGTAGCTTGAAATGTCTTGCGATTCGTCGTTTTAGACTGCGGAAAATGAATTTTATCTTGCAGAGAAAGCACGTCATTAAAATGCAGATCGGAAACACTCTGAAACATTCTGCACATATTCAACGCATAAAACATACTTTTGCCGAACGTAGCTCTTGGCTACATGGTCACCATGTCGACCAGTACATCAGGTACTGCAGGCGCAGTTTGTGCAAGGGACACGCCTCTGAATGGGGTATAATTAAGTCACAACATCGACGCGGTCCCCCCAACCGCCGTGGCCCTTGGGAAAGGACGGGCAAGAACAAACACGGCTAAATGAGCGCCGCAGTTTCTCTCGTTACCCGACCCGGCCTACAAGCTTGCGGGCATCTTCTATATCTTTGGCGTCGTTATCAAGGACTTTGTGGACGAACCTGTGCGCCAACCTGTCCATTTCTGAAAACTCATCGAGGTTGCGCGAATCTATCGGTGGTCCCTCGCATAGCCATAATTTCGTTTCGCGACGCGCTCGTCGGAATCTCAATGCCGGCATACGAACGTCGTCGATGAAATCACGACGCTCTCGCTCGAACCGCGAAAATATATCTTCTGACAATACTATATCAATGGTTTCTCTCTTTTTTTTTTACTAGGTTTTTTCTTTCCTGGCGTTAGAATAAAGAAACGTATACTCGTTACTCTTCAGAATCTAATTTTATATAATTTTTAAAAACTGAATCAACGTCGAAATTTTAATTGTGCAGAAAGCAAATGGCAGCGCGCCACAAATTATCCTTTCGTGATTTCCGAACGAAAACATGAAACGCAGAACCTCCGTCATATTTTTTTCCGAGCACTTGATAAAGGTAGCGCTTTTGTCGTAAATGTTATTACGTAAAATTATTTTGAGCAATTTCTAACGATAAAGCGGCGGCTACACGCGGCGCAAACGAGGATACGAAATAAGATGAAACGACACACGCGGCGCGATGATGCACATGTCACTACGTGTTTAGTTACACGCAGCGAGAAATCTTGATTGCGCCTTTTCACCAGTGCTAGCTGGACGTGTAGTAAATAAGAGTGAAACACTACGACTACGAATTACATGTACGAATCACTACGGTTGTACGTGAGCGCGAGCTTCTTCTTGTATGTGTGTCGGTTTCGTTGATTTTCAAAGGGTCAATATAGTTTCCGCGCACGGAATATCGTAATTAAGAGCCGTTGGAAACAGTCTGTCGTCGATGGTAACCTGCTGACTTTTTTACACGAGGCGGAGAGAAATATTGGCTCCATCGCTACCATTGTTTACGTCACACTTGGCGCGATTTCAATTGAATTAGCCGGAACGTGAAACGCTTGTGTACAGAGGCTACGTGTTTGCGAAAGCTTTCAGCGCAATAACACCTAAATTTTTATTTCTTTGTTAGCTTAAGTGGCATAAGACAAACAAGCCGAATATTTTATCGGAAACGCTATCGGCGAAGCGGCGCGCGATTTTTATTTCTAATGATTACGCAACGATAATAAAAACACTCTCCCAAAGAATAGGTGACTGTTCGATAATTGCGATTGGTACTTCGCGCAAACTCTTGAGTTCGGCGAATTTTGTGAAGAATAAGGGGTCCCCGGGGGAAAAAGACGCGAGGCAGATCGGTGAATGACTTTTCATTAAGGCTCGATTCATTCCTCATTTTTTCCCCCCTTTCCTCTAGATGGTCACAGATAAATTACTGAATCTTTGGCACTTCTTTCTCGCCCTCGAGCTCTTCACGGACAATTTAGCTGCGCAGCATCTTCGTCCGCCTTTCGCTCTCGCAGAAGCATGTCTTTTCTCTCGTTCTTTCCTTCTCTCTCTCTCTCTCTCTTTCTCCTCTTTCCTCCTCCGCCCGATACAAACTTTTAAATAAGACGCTTCTGGGCGAATTGACTTCCTTCCTACGACGCTTTGAGGGAGTCGTCGGTACCTCGTCTGAGCGCCCTCCGCTCCTACCTCGCCCTATCCCATGCCTCCCTCTTCTTTGTTCCGTTCCGTTCTCCCTCAAGGAGACGTCGGCTATCGAGTGCATGTCATCAACATTGTTATTGTGGTATCAATTTCCGCCTGTGATTCCAATTACCCGGACTTCCCGCCGGTGTAAAATTCAAGCCCTACGTCTGCACGGACCCCAATGAAAACTCGGAACGAAGTTGAAACGAAACGAATAACGGCGAGTTTATGAGGGAAAGAACGCCTCCCTCTATATCCTGCACCTCTTGCGGAATATTTTCAGAAATTGACAATAATACGTTTATTTTCTTCGTCGAGTATTCCACGTAACATTATTTGCGCTCGCAAACAGCTTTATGCTTTATGCACGTTGCATTGTTTCCAGCTTCTGAGCTCCTGCGTATTCGAAATATTTTCGTGTCTTTTAACTTTGATAATTTCTCACCGAATATTGTGCATATTTATTTTTCTTCATTGTTTTTGTTTTCTAATTGTATTTGTGAAATTGTAATCAATCTTTCGAATTAATTACAGCGAAATTAACTTGTGTAGAAAAGTGAATTTAAAATAATTCAGATTCGAAAATCATTTGTCTTTCACTAATTAGAGCAGAGTGCTCTGTCATCTTTGCGGTTTTAAAGCGTACGCGAACTTTACTCCAAATATCAGAAGAGCGTACAATCTCGGGATATCCTCAACATTTGTTAAACATAATCCGTTTTTTTTTTATTTTGCGCTCGCTTCGGATACTAATTTAGTCAATTGCGCGTACGAAACATTTGAAAAATTTCTCTTATGTTACCTGCCAGTCGTTGAACGGTACGCGAAGAATTCGCAAATAAAATGTAACGAGGTATCTTCATCGAAAATTAACTCTGCAATGTTCCTGCATCTAATCAATCCCTCGTATGGTACTCGGAAGCACGATTCATACATTGTGATGCATATGAATCTGGAAATGAAACGCTCCCAGCATCCGAGCTCGCGCGTGCAACACGCTCCGCCGCCGTGTCAAGCACCGTTTGATCTCTCTGAATTTCTCCGGCTCCGACGAAATTATCCGACAATTAGCAAGAACCTTGCCCGCACTCGAATACCTACATCCTCCCCCTCTCCCCGGCCGTCTCTCCTCCCGCGGGAGGCCGCGGACTTTTTAAGCTTAAGTCCCGGCAAGATTTAAATTTCAAAATTTCAATCTGGCTTGCAAATCTGCTCGCCTCCTTCCGTCCGCGCGAGCGAACGACCGCGCTTCCGTCTCCTCGTAGACGCGACCAGATTGCGCGGGTCCGACATCAAAAGTCTTTTACGTCGCGTGCTCTTTTTCTCCCCCCCTTCTCTCGCTCCCCCGTTACCTCTATCCGCCTCTCCGCTTCTCTTGACGCTCTTGCGTAAAGTCGCCGAATTGAAAATTTCATCGCTGAATGGAGACACGCGTGCTCCACCGACAAACACCCTTCGCCGTTTTCATTATATGAAAAATAAAATAAAATCTAGATAAAATATTGACGTCACTGTTAAACTGTTAAAGAACTTAAATCGATTTCAAGTAAATTATTCTCACGAAAAGTAAAAACCAAGAATGAAAGGAATGTTATATTACTTTTGACCTAATCAATATTTTTCTAGTAATCTTGAATTTCTGGAATTACAAATGACTATTTTAATTGAACAAAAGTCATCTTACATTTTATTTTTTAAAATTGATGCTTAAAAAATTATTATATAATACGTATAGATTATATGAAATGAGTGTAAAAAGTATTCGCACAGAGAATATTTTTATTAGTATTAAAAAAAAATAAAATTATAGTAATTATAAACTTATTAACAACAAAACCATATATTTATAATTAATACAATCTGTTTATTATTAATAATTGCTAATTAATTACTTTCAAAAAATAAAGTTTTAAGAGATATTCCAAGAAATAAACAAAAAATATATATGAATGTGAGTGGGAAGAAATTATAGTCATAAAGAATTTAGTATTTCAAAGCACTAATAAATGATCTTTTTAACTTATAAATATCTTATATTCATATTTTATATTCGCTTCATTCTGGAATATATGAATAAATTACACGCGACGATTGTAATCAAAGTGATTGTTGGATCGCAATATTTCGAGCAATAAATCAGCTTTCCACATCCACTTGGAAATCGCTCCCTGTGAGTGACTTTGTCGGCGTAATTACCTAGCGAGATATTAAGGTGCAGTGAGATACTCGCGTACCTGCAGGAGCGAGGGCTTGTCAACCGACGAGAGGGGGAACGTCGCGTCGCATCGCGTCGTGTCGCTGCGGACGGCGGCGCGGTCAGAGGCGCGACGCGATGGCGAACGAACGCGACGGTGAAACTTTTAATTTTTCCTCGAAAAACTTTAGCTGCTCGTTACGTCGTCCCGAGTACATCGCGCGACCGCCGGCGACGAGGCGGGGCGAAATTAAAATTCATGCGGCGGCGCGCCTTTTCTCGGCCGCGTGTCTCCGCGGGATCCCTGCGTCCTGCAGGGCGAGGCGCGCGCAATGAAGGACGCCGCCGTCGTCGTCGCCGCCGCCGTACGTCGCCGCGCGCGAGTACCAGCGAGAAACAAGGAGATGGGACTGGTTCGCGAGGAAGTGTGGGGAATTTACCCAAATTTGCAAATCAAATTCGTTTCCAGCTAACGCGCGCGCGCGCTCTTTCGTGCCAATTACCGTTCCTAAATCGCCTTTGCCTCCGTTCATGCACCTGGCGCGATGGCGAATGATTATCTCGCCGACTTAAATTACATCATTCGGATTACTATTTTCAACGGGGAGCGACATATCTATTGTTTTTTTTTTCGTTTTTTTTTTTTGTACAAATGGTGCGTAGGTCGGATTATGGAGCGAATAATTCGGTCAAGATAATTACACGGACTCGTGAAGCTCGGCGAATTTTTCGATGCGCCGGGG
This sequence comes from Monomorium pharaonis, assembly GCF_013373865.1. NCBI lineage: Eukaryota > Metazoa > Arthropoda > Insecta > Hymenoptera > Formicidae > Monomorium > Monomorium pharaonis. The sequence continues at coordinate 9,489,002 of NC_050473.1, forward strand.
ATAGCGCGTCGATCCGCGCGATTCCAATAAACGAGTCGAAATTCGCGTTACGATCACCGGTAATCGGAGTTTCGATTTTACAGCCCGGTGGGCGCCGTCAGATATTAATTCCATTCGAGCCCTTTTGTTCCGGCCGATTTTATAGCGCGGGCGCGCGCTATTCGAGACGGGTTGTCATATAATTTTTCAGGATGGGACGCGGCGGACCAAGCCCTCCGTTGACAATCGCGTGATCAACAGTGTGACAGGTCGTGATAAAATTTCATTTGCAGACCGGGCGCCGAATTATGATTATTCGTGCGAATCGGCGCGGTGATTTAAAACGTCCAACGTGCTACCGACCGCGCTCGCCAAGCTTCGCACGGCGAATCCCCGAGGAAATTACATCTTACAAGCCCCGCCGTAAGCACGAGAGTTACAACATTTCAATACGGCTCGCATACTGGCCCAAAGTTTCACATCTCGCGTGCATTCCACAGCTTTCGCCGGGAGTTGCTTCCTTGTATCGCGGTACCATCCGACTTTACGGGCGAAATCTCGTGACAATTACGTTAATGGAGCCGCCACGGCGGGCTGAATGATTAGCAGCAAAGAGAGAGGGAGAGAGAGAGAGATGAGATTGTGCGCGCGTCTAAAGAGACAGTGGGGAAACTGCTGTCGTGATTTTGCCCTTAATCCAAAATCGAGTCGGGAACTCACACTCGCGCACTCAGGACGAATCAGTCTATTGTGAGATCCCGATTTTATATCCCTTTACCGGCACACTGTCCCTCCCTATATATCCTGACACGTCTTTCGTCTTCCTTATCCCGCATCATCTCGCAAAAGTTTTCGAAACTGGTGCGTCCGCCTCGGAAAGTTTTAACGAGATCGATTTTACGCCGGGGCGAACGGCGGAGGTACCAGGCGAGCGAAGAGATTGTCCTGGGAATGCTGGACGACGTTTTGTTGACAGTGAGCCATGTATTGTTCCTCGAGTCTCCCTCTCCTTTGCCAAATGTGAAGTGCTCGGAGCGGCTGCTACGCTTCTTGAAACTTCAATATCAGGCCGGCATTGTATATCGTAGCTCGGCGAGCATTCCATTCCCGATTTTCTTACAACTTCAACTTCCCTCCTATTTATTATTATTTTATCGTACTGGGAGCATATTCGAAGGGAACGTAATGTTCGATTAAATCCAGGCGGAACGTGAGGCAAGTAAAATGCGTTCGTTGTGTTTTTGTAATCTGCTTTTTGTGGTCGAAAGCAGATATTTTTCTTTGAATTGATATATAAATTTCGCTATACGTTTTCGTGAATCTATTTCGCGTGCAAGATTTTTAAAAAACAGCGTCGACCAACCCTTCGGGGTTTCGTCCATCAACGTATCGTAGTAAAATATATAAATATGCGCAAATTGAATCGCGAATACATACGTACGTGATACACAATTTGCAATTATGGTTCTTATTTCTACCTGGAAATTTTCTAATGATCGCAATTTCCGATAAATACTGCGAACCGAAATTACTACAATTATGTAAATATTGGTGGCGGTCCATATTCCATATCACAGCGTTTCATGCTCATTTATTTCGTAATATGATCGGCGAATAGCACATCGTCACTAACGTAATGAGGGCATGACGGCAGAATATGCGTGGGTCCATATTGATTGCATATTAATATCGGCCAGATCGTGTACACGGAAATTATAGATTCCGCGTATCTCCGCAATCACACCCAAAAGTAACGCATAGCTAACTCTTCACTTTTGCAAAAATTTACCGAGCCCGCCCGCACTAAATCTATCGTGCATTCGTGTATCGAGTCACACGACAATATCAGCGACAGTCGAACAACGTTATCGTTTGCTATCAAAAGTACATAATGGCATACATAATATTTACCGCGTGCACATTATTGATTCACAGGGTTATAATATGTAATGCTAAATTCTTTGACCGATCGGTGAAACACTAAGATTTTTTTGCCAATCAAAATGTCCAATTATCAGCGCGGCACATTTCTTGTATCATGGAATATGGCGGAACATTATTTTACATGGTAAAAATATCTTAATACGATATTTCTATGTGAATTTATTAGAACGCTCTTTCCCGCGCGTTTTTCTTTCTACATTCCGCTGTCATTAATGCCATGTAACACTCGTAAGCGGACACGCAGTCCTGCAAAACGTGAAAAGTAATCTGGCTTAAGTTTCCATTTGCAGCGACATAAAATTCGCGGGTATGCTAAAGAGGTTTACCAGATGGATTATTTGTGCGAAATAAATTTTGCGCGGAGCTTGGCGCGCGTGAAATCAGCACTTTCGTTAGCCGCGAAGGATGGCTTTTGAAGAGACTGTTCGAGGTATTAAGGCTCAAGCACGAAATTGAAAACGTACGCTTTGCGGAGATGGACAGGGACGCCGGAGCGATGGAGAGAAAGAGGGCGAGGGGGGGAGAGAGGAGCGTGAGAGGGCCAACGTGCAAACGGACGGCCAAACCAATTCCACACCCCAACTCGGCGTCAGTCACTGTTTCCAATCCCATTAGCGACACGGTGATTCGTGAATGGGCGCGAAAATGCGAGGCTTTTAATCAACGAGACTCATTATCATCAAGCGTTCCGCGATTTTCACCGCGTCGCGTCGTGTTGCGTCGCTCTTGCGAGTTAATGAACAGAATCGATCTGAATGACACTTGCGCGCGCGCGCGCGCGCACGTGGTGGCAGTTTGCGTCCTAAGATTAGCAGCGGATCCGTAGTCGCGCGGACGATCTGCATTTCCCTCCCCGTGTACGTGAGGCCAACCTCGTGAAAACGGCGGTGGTTCCTAATGCGTGTCTATTAATCGAGGTGGGGGCAGTTAGAGGGTTTTATGTAAGAACTTTCCAAGTACCGTTTAATTTAATGGCACTTCGAGACTTCGTACATAAAGCTTTTCATTTATAACATCTTGCACACAGTCGCCGAGTCTTAATTCTGGTTTCCACACTAAGCCACCAAGACCTTCTGACAATCCGGGGAACGCTGTTAGCCCATGTTCGCGCATAACTCTACCCGCGTACTTTCGCCTACATCCATTTGATAATAGCGCGGCGATGCCTCTTTCGGGTTTTCTCTTCGCGTTTATAAACAACAGCGGAGAATCTGCATTCTGTTTACGTATCCCACGGCGATCCTCGATTCGCTTTTATATCTCTCTGAAGGAACCTTCATACTCGCAATTGCCCGAACGATTCGTATTACTCCCGCGGGTGTCGTGGTCGGCAAAATACGTCGTTTTGCGGACACTGCATCCTCTCGTCTGGGTGTTTCGATACGCGCCACGAGCACGAATTCGTCCAGACGGCGAAAACATCCGGCTCGCTTCGAGGGAGGAAAGCGAAAGAGACTTGGCGATAATAAAAGAAAGCGAGCAGATGGCGGACGTTGGCGCCGCGCTAAAGTGACGTTATTGTGATACAAATTGAGATATAGAGTGCCGGAGGTTCGGGAGGTGGTGACGAAGAAGGTTGAAGGATCAGCCAGAGCTGTTAGTCTTGATTATCGCGGACAGTCGTCCGGGAACCCTCGCGAATCCGAGGGGAAGACGCATTGTGTCCTTCCCGTCGCATAGTCACGCTGTCCTCCGTGCTCATTGGGGGGCTATTAATTTGTACAAATGCCACCCTTTATTAGACACGGGCTCATTAGTTCAAAGGATGGCGTTCTAACACACCGTTACGCGTGCCCGGCATCCCCCGTCGCGATTCCTATATATAAACTAATTTTTATTCTTTAAATATAATCTCGTTTCCTTCTTATCGTGCACACGCAGCTTTGTGCTCGTTAAATAAAAGCAAGATATAACAATGATTAAACCCACCGGGTATTCTTCATTCTTCCGCCCTGCGATGATATTTCATCGTGCTTAATTAGAAAAATGTTACTACTAAGCCATCACGCGTAAATCAAATCCATCATGAGATGTTAAATATTATAAGCTATTAGGAGAGGTAGAGTAGCACATGCTTCTTTAGCTTCGTTTATCTTCGTAGCGGCGCACTATAGCTCAATCGGTTACGCTCGACTATATACATATATATTATATATATGTATATGGGCATCTCGATCAAAGTGGGCGCGTTTTATCGAGGCGCCTGAATCGAATGTACCGTAAAGCTATCGTGGGGGCTACTCGGCAGTTTAGCGACGCCGACATAGTACCATCCTCATCACTCTCCACGACCATCTTGCCTGGCACTTCGGCAAGAGCTTTATTGAAGTCCAGTCAATCTCTGTCGCCCGTAGTTTCCGATCTGAAGCGCGCCGTCCAGCCTTTGAACCGGTATACCGTTGCGAGGAGGCGAGGGTGGACGATCGGCTTTATATATAAACTTGAGAGACAAATGGCGCGAGGTCGTACTATGGTGGCAAAGGCACAAGTGCTAGGAGCAGGTGTAGCCCCGGGTGTATACTGCCGGTGAATGGGAAGTCGGTAATTAAAATGTCCTCCCCTTAGGAAACTTCACGCCCGCAATGGCCCCGAACTGTATAGCCAACTTTCTTTCGGATATTCATCTACTTACGTCTGGTGGGTCCTCGCGAAGGAATAATAAATCGGTTACTGATACTGACAATGAGAAATATAATTTTGTATTACAATTAATGAATGATGTATCGGTACAGATGTACGCTTAATGTTTGTAAGATTAATGCTGCAATTAAAGGCAAAATGTTTTTTTTAATCTTGTAATTTCAATACTAAACTTTTTAGGCTTTCCCGCGAATTTATTTGCTTTCTTTTAATGTATAGTATCTCAGAAAATAAATGGCATTGTTTTATTTTTGTTTGATTACTTTGCAATGCAAATTTTAAACAATTACTTTTGCGTGACAAAAATATGCAATCCGTACGTTTTTTCTTTTTCGACGAGAAATCCTTAGCAAATCTTTCTGACACTTTCAGCCCCGACGTGTTCCGATGGACGGTGATGCTTGCTTACTCTTCCCTGACATTTTTTCGTCCATTTCTCTTTCGCTCTTCTCTCTCGTTAGTAGTTTCTGCTAGCGAGAGAAGCCGCGGGGCATGCGATTTTTCGAACGACATCGGCGCGCGCAACGGTACCTAAAAGTGCCAAAAACTTTCGGCGGCGAAGTTTCTCTAAAAGTCACGCGGATCGTCGTATTATCTGCCGTATCTGCTCCTTCTCTCTTATTGCTCCTTTTTCTCTCGGTTTTCTCTAGCACGTCGTCGTGCCGATGACACGCGAGATTGGGCGGAGTAATTCCGGTCGAGCGGTTCAATATTCGGTGGCGCCTTCCGTCGTTAAAAACTACGGGGTTGGGGGGGAGGGGGAGGATAAGTCGCAAGTGGACAGCGTATAGGCGAAAGAATTTTGTCGACCTTCGTCATTCTTCGCCAGCGCTGAAACAGCGAGGGCCGGGCGCAGGGTAGGAGGATGGAATCCTTAGTCTCCGGGGATTATGGACCTCCGTCGATGGTTCTGGACCGAGTTGGATGACGGGAGAAGACCGGGATCAAAAGCAAAGTGTATCCTCGACGGAAGAACTCCGGGGAAATCGATCGGTCGAGTTTCGATAGTTAATTAAACTTGGAGTTATTAAATCCGCAAGAAGAGTGTACGATCGGATGATGTTTGAGCCTCCCCGTGGATACACGTACGTTCATCACGAAATTATTTTCTATTTACCGTGCCACTACCGATTACATACACCACGTATACAATCACTTTTATCAAATATTGACGGGCACAACGTAAATAATAAACATATAATTATGAGTTGGATTAGTCATAAAGCACAGGGCGCGGTAATCGAGAGAATACATGATATAATATTCAATGATGAATATAATGTAGCGGAGATAATTGCGTGCACACGCAAGGGTGTGCGTGGTCTTTTTAAAAAAAAAATAATCCCCCTCTTTTTCATTATGCAAAATCTCCGCTTTCGCGTTTGTCGAGCCTCGCCCACGCCGGGGGAGTTATAAAAGAAAACATCACGGGGCAGAACGGCGAGACGATTTTATTTGTAGCCAAGGTTGTGGGCGCTTTATGCGCCCTATCGCGAAAGATTCATCGAGACAATCCGCGCACCTGCGTACCTCCGATCTCCTCTCTTCCACAGACTCGCGTTTGACGTAGGAGGATTTACGATCTTGCGCCCCGGGCCAGATTAGGCTGGCGCGCAGCGCAACGGCGGATTTTCCAGGAGCGATTCCGCGTAGGGGGTTTTTAAAGGAGGTGCTTTTAAAAGCGCCCCCGTCTCTACGCGTTCCTCCCTACCATCTCCGGGATGTCTCGACCTCCCGTGTTCGCAGCAACCCGCCTGTTTCATCGTAAAGCGACGCGAAAGCTCGCCGATGATGTGGCACCGAACGCTCCGGCAAAAGTTATAGTTTTATCTGGTTCAACGACGAGCGCCGTGGAAAAGGTGAGCGAGAGAAGGAGAGGTATAAAAACGGAAAGGCCATGAAGCGGACCGCGGAGGGGGGGGGGCGGAGAGGGGAGAGGAAAGGAGAAAAAGAGGAAGGTATTTTTGCCCCTTTATGATTGTAGAATCTCTCGCGTATTTTACATCGCCTCGTAAACTTCTCTCTTTGCGGCGCTCGCGGTCCTTAATAATAGATTACCACGTGTATCACGAATGGCGACGAGGAGGGACGAGGAGCGGGACAGGGTGAAAACGTGACGCGCGAGGGATGGATGCATCGATACCTGAGCTGGCATAACTCCGCCGGGGAGAGGCTATTGCGGGTCGAGACTGCGTTTCCTCGCGGAAGCGGCAGCAGTAACCTTTGAAAATTTATTTAGCACCTGCCGTATAACGCGCGACTGGTCGTATATGAGCGTAGACTCGAAAGTGACGCGACCGCGATATTGCGGAACGAAAGAGACGGAGGTGGAAGCCTTCCGTCGAAAGAGCCTTGTAGATATCGATAAAGACGCGGTCTCTCCTCTTTTTTTCCTTCTCGCGCATGCACGCGTGAGTGCGTGCACTCGCGAGAGCGCCGACTGCGGCCAAACCGCTGAGTCAAGCTGACGTTTGACTTGCCCATTTCTAGCGTCGCTTTCCCTTGCCACCCTCTGGACACCACTGGGAAATATAAACGGACGCTTTAGAGCTTCCTTGAAATTAGAATGCGGGAAACGAACGCCCGCTTGTCTTCTCCCCTCTCTCTATTTCCTTCTTTTTCGAATCTCCGCTTTTTCTTGTCGCCTCCTAAACATTGGAGCTTAGACCTTAGATGAAATGTATCCGACGACACTCTTTCTATATCAAATGTAACAACGTCGACAATACTTTGAAATGACAGTCTCTCTTCTTGTCTCTATTTAATTATTTATTTTTGGCCAAAATGATTAATTAACGCAATTGTCTCCATAATAGTAATGTTAGAAATAATATAAATCTAAGTTTCTCTTAAAATAAAAAACGTTAATTTATATAATTTATAATTTTGGCTTTTCTATACAATTCTTGCAGTCTTATGAAATGGCACTGGCAGAAGAAGAGTTTATATACGTATATTACATTGTCCTTAAAAAGACAGATATATTTGATGACAAAGGTCTTTCTTATGAAACTGCTGTTAAGAATTTTATAGACGTTTCTGTCGCAGCTTATTTAGACGGATACGCAAAAAGAAGGACATTTATGTGCGATCGGTGGCGCTCTTCTGACGTAGAACAATAGAACGCGCGAGCGACACTATCGATAAAATCCCTTTATTTCGTCGTGCGACGCGTGAATTCCGAAACAATGCGCGTCGAAAATTCGAGCACGGTCACAAGAGTCTCCTTTCGAAGAGGACGGACGGACGGACGGACGGACGGACGAGCGGGCGCTGGACAGTGGAGAAGTAATGGGACAGGGAAGTGCCATTGTACGCGCATAAATACAATTCCGGGATTAAAAAAGTGGAGCGAATCCCCGCGCCGACGAGGGCCGCGATCTCTTTCCTGTGACGCGTCCGTGGCGCAACCGTAATACTCGTAAAGAAGATCCGACTGGCGTGCCACCATTGCGGATGCTGAGCCGCCGGAGCGTAAAGAGAAAGCAGCTATCTCCATTCCACCCTCTCATCTCCCTTCCTTTCCTTTTCCCCGGTTCGACTACACCCGGTAAACCCTTCCGTTACACCCGCCTGTCGCTGCTTTTTTCGACCGCCACTACCATTGCGTCTTGCATTTGTTTGTCGTTTTCCTCCCGCGTGTACTCTCGCGAACTTGACTAACATCGTCTGTAGTGTCGCGCTCTGTGTTGTTACGAGAATTTCTATGCAGGATTTTTTTCAGGTTAAGGGTGAAGAAATGCAAAATCGGAAATAATTTTTCCCGCTTCATTAGACGCGAGTTCAACGCGAGGCGCTAAAAATAATATATAAATCTGAGCTTCTTGTAATATAAAATTGAATTGATAATTTTATTCAAACAAAGTACTCTCGAAATATCCGTTGTGCAATTAGCGTAGCAACTAATCAATACATAATGTTAGCAGCGATAAAAATTGCAGCGAGCTATTTATACGAACGACACTCTAAATCTGTCGCTAATGCTGATGACTAATCACTATCCATCAACGCTTTATCAAAAGCCATCTATCTTTTGATATATTTCCCTACCAGACGCGATGTCATATACATGATATGATGTAGAGTCGAGACTTGTAAATAGTCGAGCCCGTAAAAGTGTCGACTTTGCTCGTGGTAATAAAATCGAGTATAGTACGTACCTGTTCACGGCGACCACGATTTTTACGGTCGGCGATCGATCGGCGGCCCGGCTCGGTAGATGGATTAGTGAATGACGTTAGGCAATAACGGTAATGGAAGGTGGCAGCGTTTAACCGTGGGCTATCGGTGAACGAACCGGAAGGTATCCGGCCCGGTTGCCTATTCCACGAGCGAGCGAGCGAGAGAGAGAGAGAGAGAGAGAGAGAGAGAGAGAGAGAGAGAGAGAGAGAGAGAGAGAGGGGGGGGGGATGAGATGGGCAATAGATCGGAGTATGGTAATTGCGTGCCGGACCAATCTGCAGTGCTCTGAAATAGGTTGGCAAAAGTCCTTGGATGCCTGGGTGGCGCGGACGATAGCGATCGATCGATCAGAACCGCCGAGTCGAAGGAGACAAAGCGTGTTGCAAGTGTTAAAGTGTCGGACGTCTGGTAATACCAATTCACTGTCGGTTCTAGATACTTAGCAGTGTGCGACGTGGCAGATATTGAAAGAGGAAGCACGTAGTATCCCGCGAAATTGGACAGTATTGACAAGTATCCTGAAGGGATAGCAAACTGTGCTGTACACGTACCCATACAGTTTAAGAAACTTGCATCTTACTGCACACAAAGCATTTATTTTTTAGATAGTCCGTACGTGTGAATGTCCAAAAATTTAACTCGAGTTTTAAGATCGAATATTCGTTATTTTTAATGAATTTTGGCATTTATTTGTGCGATAATTTCTCTTGGTTCGAAATATTCATAACAGCGTAAAATTCTTGTAATGTTACTGAAAACGGTATGGTGACGTAGTACACATTCGGGCGTTCGCAATCACGAGTCGTAATCCCCCATTCTTATCGGTAGCATCAATCTGACAATATTGATTCGAGTATGCAGTCGAGCCTTCCGGCTGTCCATTTCATCCTATTGGCAAGTGCTCTGGAACACATTATATTCTCGATTTATTGGAAAGGTTTGCGAATTGATAGAGAAAGAGAGAGAGGGGGGGGGGGCAAGAGAAGCAAGAAAGAAGAGTTAGACGCACTACTAGTGCAAGACGGAAAAAGTTGTCGTTGAAGAGAAGAGAAAAGAAAAGAAAGGGGGGAAGGGACGAGCGGAAACTACTGTCGTCGTATACTCAGAAGGACGAGGACGCGAGCGGCTACAAACACTCTCGTGCGTGGTCCCCTCTTGGGGAAAAGCTGCCGGCTACGACTCATTCCCGTGGTCCGTAAAGAGGCTAAGGGAGCACCGGGGTGGGGGGGAGGGACGCGGGGACGAACGAGCCAGGAACGTATAAAATGAAGACCAGGTCTGAAATGATAAAACTGAGGATATTTCTAGCTTACGCCGGGATAAAGGGAGGTCTTCGCGAGATGGAATGTCCCTGGCTGGATGGCGGAGAGGCTAGATCGAGTCTCTTTCATATATGGACAATATCACCAAAATATGGTCAGTTTTAAGAACCATCCCGGCTCCGGAGAGGTTCCTCTCGTCGTCGTAGTGATTTCCGCGCCGCGTTTATATACAATCTCCTTCGCTTTTTCTATCTCCTTCCTTCGTCGCGCGAGCAAGGACACCCATCGGCGGGCTCTTTGCACGCCCGTTGAACTTTACGAATTTTATTTTTCGCAAGGGCGGAGCGGCAGATCGGGGAAGCGCTACTCGCCTTTAATAAAGTTACACGCATTCGTTCCACCTCTATGAATACGTAAACGGCTGGGCGCTTATACCTCCCCCCGATAGAAATATCCTCTTTAAAAGCGATTCCTTTTAGGATCGTATTTGCAGCGCGCACGGACGCCAAGTGGAACGCGACGTGGGCATGCCTTAAATCCCGGGATATGCCCGGGCAACTACGGAAAAGAGACGGAGAATTATGAATAAGATGCGGCGTTTATCTCGGAACGAGGTACGATAAAAGTATCCGGTATGTGAATATATCGTCGTGGAATTGCCGCTCGCATACCGAGAGCACGAAGATCAGGGAGGGGGGAAGCGTATCTTGTGATTCGGTTCGTGACGGAGATTCGTACCCTAATAGTGTCCTGACGCAGCCGCACGACGAAAGGAGAGATCGAGCGCGCGCGAAGATCCACTCATTTCCATTCGCAAGATGAGAGAGAGGACTAAGGCTACCCGATACTGCTCTGCGCCGTTGCTCTATTGTCAAAGAACGCATTAATGCAGAATGAGATTACTCGAAAACGTTACGTTTGGGAAATTTTATATTTTATATGCTTAATGTTTATTTCGTGTGAATTTCAACTCTTTCGATATTGCGATCTATTTGCGACGAATAAAGCGGCTTTTGTCCGTCCATGATCTTTCGCCACTCTCATTGCTAACGTTAACAAACCGTGCTATTTTCTCCCCGTCCGCCACCCCGCTCCGAAAGTTTCACAGCCCCCAGTCAGTGTATTCGTGCGGTGGTAAAGTAACTCGTTACTTCACTTTGTTCTTTGAATTGGATAGTTTTCCATTAGCAATCATAACAACGTCCTTTGGCCCATGCCTTGAGACTGATGGAGACGGCAAAGAGGGTGGCAAGCGGCGTAGCGGAGGGGTGAGTTTGTTTATTCAAGCTTTCGCGTTACCCTCTGAGCTACTGGCGGAGGAGGTTAGCCTTGTTTTCCGTCCACGTAGTCCGTGTTAATTTCCATTTTTATTACAAAGTGAATTGCATTTTCCTCCTCCACCTTCGCACTACCCTACCTGATTATTACCTCTTGTTAAACAATGAAATGGTGACTACGTAACTAACATAACTTTAATAACTTACGTATCGGGAGTATCATTGGGCACGAGCCGTGACACTTACCTGTAAAAAAAGAACAAAATCGTTAATTTGTTGAACGACGTTAATTATGTTGCATTACAGAGAACCAAAGATTTTGAGCACTATGCTAAGTATACTTTGCATATTGCTTGGCATACTTATTATCTAAATAATGTAGCAACTGTTATTCCATACTTGCTGTTTCTTATGAAATTTCACATAATTTGAATGACAATGAAGTCGTACGTCTATCATTTTAATACTTCAATTTATATATTTTATTTATTTATTTTTAAATAGATTTATGAAAAAAGATACGATCTTTACGTATACTAATAAAAGCAACCTTCAAATGTAATCAAGTTGATGGGAAAATTTATCAGTTTTGATGAACCCTAAAATTCCGAAGATTCTTATCCGCAAAGCACCTTGGAGCCATAGGCCGTAAAGAGGAACCGTGAAATATCAATGCGCGACAGTGGCTCCGCTTTCGCGAACGATGCGATACGACCGCGGAGAACAATCGAGCGTGAACAACGATATTAGCAATAAAGGCATAAACATCGGTCGCTGGGAGTCTTCCTTACCGCGCAGCGTTTATGAGCAGCGCTGCCGCGGTATCGAACTCGCGATAATAAAAAGGGTATCTCGTATAACGCGGCAAGTAGTGGATGCGATTCGCGGACTCGCGCTGGTTTCTAAGGGCGCGATAAACTGGATCAATTCCATTTTACCGCGGGGCGGTCGGTTGCTTGTTGCTTCGGTAACCCCGCGTATTTACAAACCTCCGCTTTGATCACTTCGCGTTCTAAAAAAAATATATCGCGCCGGGCGTATCGCGGAGGTACCGTTGTTATCCCGTTTCCGATTGAAGCTCTATTCGATTAGAACGCACGCGTACCGGGCATATTGAGTACCAGGGAGTACAGTGAGCGTTGCGAGCGCTCTCCGGTAAGCAGCACCTATAAAGGCACAAACATAACGGAGTATAATTCAGCCCGGTTCCAGTATCTATGGCGCCCTGCTCCATTCTCTGGTATTGCATCGTACAAGACCTCTGTATCCTGTCGCAACGCACGTTAGCGTAATGCATTATATCTGATTAGCTTTGTATGAGCCAGGTTATCAGAATGTACCGTCTATATCTGCAAGCGTTTCAGTATCGCACAAATATAAAGTAAATTTCTATCGAGCGTGCCTTTATTGTCGTGTCGTTAACATTTTGGTTCATTTATTCATATGCGTCTACAAGTTACAAATAATATTTACACATTATGTAACGTGAATGTAGCTAAAATCTAGATGAAGGTAATGCCTAACTAAGGGATGCCATTGAAGGGTCCGATTAGCGGATTGTTAAATTAAATAATGCTGAGATATCGCCAGGGTGATACGTCTGTCGCAATTTATGTAAAGAGTCTTTGTCAGCGTAACACCGAGGAACATATTTCAACGAATGCGCATTTTATGGGCTCTCGCCCTCTTTCACATTCGTCCTGAAGAAACAACGAGGGAGCGAGCTTCATTTATCTTGCTCGGAATCGCGTTGCATCTCGACAAATGCAACACCGCTGGGAGACTGCACCGTTGGATAAACTTTCGGGGGTATGCGGCGGTCGCGCGCGGGGAAACGAACGCCGGGTGAGATGAAACGCCGGACGGGGAGTTTTATACGCGCGATCAAAAAAGGCTGCCGGCGACCGTCGAGGAAACCGAGGAAATTGAGGAAATCGAAAATTCACCGGTGGCATTCTCGAAGGCCGCGCTCTCGGCGCACAGGGACACTGTAACGGACATGCGGCGCATAATTTCGAGGAGAATATAAATCGATGTGATCATTATGTACGCCGATACGTGACTTTTCGCGGACAACGGGGACAACACATTAGCGAAATTGAAAAACGTCTCAGGCGGGAAGGGACAAACCGAGAATTTTGAAAGCATTTCCAATGTATGTGGACAAGTAGTGCGAATGATCCTGCGTGTGCGCGCCGCATCGCCTGGGTCTTTTCAACGCGTAAATCTTTCCTTCCCCCGTGTCAATCGAGAGGAGGATCCCCAGGACGGAAATTACGGGACGCCGTTGCACGCGGCGCGCCAACTCGATAGGTATTTCCACGTCGGCGAAAAATACGTTACAAATCCAACTTTAACCTCCTCGGGATTCCGGTCACGTAGCCTCGTCCAAAGATATATATCGTATATCGCGCGCGGCGCGTCGGGGCTCTCGGGTCCTTCTTCACGTACCCCACTTTCCAACCTCATTCCACATTCTTCGGTACGCCCCCGAAGCTAATGTCACACGCTTCCTGAAAACTTATACGGAGCTCGCTCGCCCCCGTTAAACCGCAATTTAATGAATTTACTGCCATCGACAAATATTTTCATATCGACAGATAGAAAACTGAATCGCATCGCGATTGGCGGTACTTTAAAAAGTTATTTGTCGCCGCATCTCGATAAGTAATATCACGGCGGAAATCTTATGCAGGCAAAGAAAATAATTTTATTATTTACGGGCACTATTGCTGTAAACATCAATGTCTAACAATCTCAAATAAACATGCGATGTCACAACAAAAATCAGACAGATCGTATGGCACGATGAATAACGCGTGGCGTGTGTTTTCTACGTGGATTACGGTAACTCTGTAAGTAAAGTTTCACGTACCAATGGTGTCGTCTTTCTGTTACTTTGTGCGCGATATCTGCGTGAAAAATTTTATTTGTTGAAAATGACACGGCACACGACGCTTACTTTGGTAATAAATACCTTTCGTTCGAAATGGTGCGACGGGAGAGTCTTTGAAATCTAATTCCCCTGTACATAAAGCTCACTGCCGCTGTAACCGCGCGTGCACGTTTTATCGAGCATAAAACGGACAAACGCGGTTATCATTTCATTTCAGAAAAGCAAGAAATTTATCGCTCAAACACATTTTCACGATATATAGTCAGATTACGAGTGACTCGAAGTCTTGTATTTTGAAACTTCTTATATCGTGATATATACGTGATGAAAATTGTGTCAACTTTTTCTGTAAACTTCGAAGAGATAGATGGCATAATTTATTAACAGTAAACTAAGACTTAGATGTCCTTCATACGGATTGACGATATTCGTAAATGATTGCGCGTGGACGATTGAATATAATTTTGAAGATATATACTGACAATTATTTTTTATGTAAAGGAAAGGTACATGCTTAACTAAATCGGCTATGTAAAAAAAATATAGGTAAATTATAGGTAGTCAAATATAGGTAAATTCGTATTTTGCAATATTTTCCGGCTGGTTAATTTGGCAGTGACTTATAAAAAAGTCTACTTTCAAAGTGTGTTAATTTGTTAACAAAGAAATGGTTTTATATTAGAAACTGCGGCACTCGCATTTCAAGAAACTTAATAGCTACGTGAATATGCACGAGAAGGAGGGATTCTGGCACCCATGAAATTCGTTATTAATATATTCAAAACAGATATTGAACAAACGAATTCTACGGAATTCTATGCAAATGTATTCCAGACGGTGACTTGTAAATTTTTCATTCGCAGAAGAACCGCGATAGATGACCTAGATATTCGCATTGCCTACTTTTTGCTCTATTCTGACCTCGTTTATCCATTCGATGCTCTCGTCTTCATTCGAGTAGTTCCACTGAAAGTTAACATTTCAACTGATTTCGCATCTAACGTAAAATTAAAGTGAAATGTGTTATTACGCACGTGTGGTACGTTAACGTCTAACTACTTACACACACACTGCAAAATTGTGTTACTTTTACGTAAACGTAATTCATCGAATGTATACACCGTCAATAGCTCGTTTATAGTTTAGAGAAACAGCATTTCGCGAATTGCGAGTTAGTAGATGGTTCTACTTCCACCATTGAGGTTTTTAATAAATAAATATAAAGTTTGAAATTGAAGTTTTTCGATAAACATCTTGTTCGCGAAAGTAAACTTTGTAAAGCGAGAGAGCCGAGGAGGAAATTCGAGTAGGTAAACGTAACCGGTACCGTTTTTCTAAACTCCTTCTATTACTACTGGTATCGTATTGCCAGACCGATCTCTCGTGGAGGCTTCGCGCGTCCCTTTTATTCTCGTCGACAAGCACAGAGGTCAGTCAATTAGCGTGTAATGACGCGACTCCGCAACCCCGCTGTTCGCCACGACGTTTCGATTTTCGCGAATCCTACCCCTTCCGTAACGCACCCTGTTCATTCGTTCTGGTAACCGGCGACGCGATATCATCCCGTTTAGGTAGCCGCGCGGTAATGTATCCTTAAGCTCGCGATTACCGGCTTCGGGAGTCTCGTTCACGGCGGCGGCAACAGGTTACCAGCACGCGCCACTCGCCGACTTGTCGAGTCGAGTCGACCACGGCCGCATCGCGCCCTGGTGTACGTGTGCTGCGCGCTCGATCGTCGCGTGTCTCTCTTTCACTCGTTCTCACTCCTCCCCCCTTCTCTCTCTTTCTCTCTCGCTCTCTCACTCTTTCTCACTGTTACCCTGACCACCCGCAATCCCATCGTGAAATCCCTTACGGCGTCGCACCATCGCGTTATCGCGTCTACCGCGCTAGGTATCTCGCGACTTGATAATATGATGTTAATTTGATCTAACCTATGATCCATAGACCGTTCTCCGAATAGACCGTGGCGCCAAAACCCGGCTGCGTTGCTGCGAACCAGCGTGTCTCTCGAACGTGTGTGGTGCTGCTTTCTCGCTCGAATCGTCCCGCGTCGCACCCCCGCCGGTCGTGTGTCACACTGGCACGTGTGCCGGCGACCACACTTAGGCTGCTTCCCTAAGTGTTACCGATGAGCGCCCGTGCACTTGCGCGCGTGCCGTACGCATACGCGTGGCCGCGCGGTATCGTCCACCCGCCGCTGCACGTCCGTATCCGGTCTTGCTCTTTCCGATCTTTCTCTCTCTCTCTCTCTCTCTCTCTTTCGGGATGTGGAAACAAACGACGCGCGCTGCGCAACCGTACCTCGAACTTTTTTTCGTTCAACCCCCCTCCCTCCCCTCAACACGTCGTCGTAGATTCTCCCTTTCTCTTTCTGTCTCTCTGTCTCTGTGGTATTGTCGTCCCGCGCACGGTATTGTCGGTCACCGTGACGGAAAGATGTGCGATGATTAACCAGGCGGAACCCTTAGAGGGGTTGCCGCGCGAGATTGCGCCTCGCCGATGATTTACGGTACGAGGGACGCGCGATAAGGCTTCTCACGCTCGCAGGCTTTTGAAACGCGATGCAGAGAAACACACGCTGCGCGCGGCGTGGCGTGGCGTGGCGGCGAGTCGGATGGCTGACTGGCGGAGAGCCGACAACTCTCGGTCGGTCTCGGCTCTCGGTCGTGGCCGTGGGGATCGCTGCTGGCTGGTAACGCGCGCGGGAGGGTGCTCGGCGGAGGGTAAGGGGTTCTAGGGGGGTGCCGGTGGCTGGAAACCCGGTGGTAGGGTAGCGGCGGCAATGGTGAACGGGGAAGAGAGAGAGAGAGAGAGAGAGAGAGAGAGTGAGAAAGGGAGGAGAGGGTGAGACTGCGATACGAGTAGGAAAGAGACAACGCTGGCGGATGAGAGGAGGGAAGAGATGAAGCGCGCGCTCGGGTGGGTTACCGCGTGGGGTTGCGGGAGAGAATTCGCCTCGTGGCGGAGGTACGCGCGAGAGGGAGACAAGCGCGGCAGCCGAGGTGAGTCGCGAGGGGGGTTGCCCACCCTTGGAGCGTGTAGCGAAGTAGCAACAGGCGGCAGCCGTCCTCTCTCTTCTTCGCTAGTGCCGGCTGCGAGAGCTGTGTACACCACGTTCCTCGTCGGCGGCTGGCGCCGTTGCCGTCGACGCTCTGACGTCACGGCGTCGTGACGTAGGCGTGGTCACGGATGCGCACTAACACCTCGCCTGTCACCGTTGTCATAGTGACTGCTTCGCCGATGCCCGCGTTTCGCTGCCGCCCTTGCGTCACCCCGCGCCGCTCCGTGTTCACCCCACTCTCCCCATGCGCAACCATCTACCCCTCGTTCTCGCAGCCCCTCTTGCTCTCGGTGCGCGTCCTCGTTCTCCCCCGCGCGAGTGCCGCTCCTCGCCTACGTCCGATATACGCCGACGGCGTATACAGGTTGTGAGAGTGTGTGTGAGTGAGTGAGCGAGTGAGCGAGAGAGAGAGAGAGAGAGAGAGAGAGAGAGAGAGAGAGAGAGAGAGAGAGAGAGAGAGAGAGAGAGAGAGAGAGAGCAAGGACGAGAGCAAAACAGAGAATAACGGAAGGGTAGAAAGATATGAGAGAGAGAAAGAGAGAGTGACAGAGAGAGACTGTGCGGGGTGAAAGGCGGAGGGAAAGTGAGCGCGCGCGTGTTGGTGTGTATACGTGCGTTGTCACGGTAACCGTACCTCAAAACAAGCCTGCGCGTTTTTCAATTCGAATGCACTCCCTGGGAAGAGATGAGGTTATAATGAAGTCCCTGCCTCCCCTCCCCCTCCTGTTCACCTCCCTGCACGCCTGCTCACCCGCTACTTGCCTCGTCGTTGCGTAACGCATGCCGTCGCCGTGTCTCACTGTGCCCTCTCCCCCCTCCCCCCCCATTCTTTCTTCCTTCTTCCCATTAAGTATCCATCATCAAAGTGAAGAGGGAGAGGGGAACATTGTTGTGTACCTACATTCCTTACCAATGACGCAAATTCTCTTTTGGTGATCACAATGGAGATCACCTTGACGATTACTTTGATCTCTTCGATGATCGCAGATTGAGATCCACCATTAATTTTTTTTTTTTAACCGAAAACACCACACAGTATCTGATTAAGACGATTATGCGATTCTGTCCGCGATAAATTTTGCATTCCTAGAGAAATCAAACCGAAACAAGCCGACGCACGATCCAGTCGTGGCAGTTGGATCGCGTATTGATTGCGGCAATTTTGTACGCTACGATGGTTATTATGCGTTATGGGAAACGCAGCACATCACGGCTTACGCATTATGAACATCGACACGATCAAGTTCCGAGTAAAGCGTCTGTCCTATGGCTTGATACGAACTCAACCATTAGGCATGCCGCGGCGTTATATGTATCTGGGACTAATGAGATTTCCATGTACGGTGGATGAATTGCTTTGGATGCATTCGCATACAGGATGGACCATTTCTGTATGTCGATAACATATGGCTCTTCTCCACCCACGAGGGCTTGGAGACTGCGAAATATACCTTATTAATGGACTTATCGTCCTGGCAACTACGACGTATTGTAAAGTTACGTATGCTAATTATTACAAGTAGGTATAGGCTTTAAATTGAAGAGAAAATGGGCTTTTATTGCTTCATCGTAAAAGCGCTTTACGTATAGACGATTTTATCGTACTGCCTTTAGCAATCGTCGTTGGGGGGATAAAAAAATACTTAGGCACTTTGTGGGCATAGTCACGATATCGATCTTCCAGTTAATTGCGATATTCTCCGCTTCGAAGAAAATTTCTCCCGCAAATGGAAAAAACGGAGCAATTTACGACGATAAAGAAACAGAAAGGTTACAGAATCGATTCCTTCTTTTTCACGGCGGAGATGGGGGGGAGGGGTGGAATTCTACCTCCGGCATAAATACGTTCTTAATTATCTTTAATTCGCACCAAATCGAGCTTGCAAGCGTGACGAGCAGCGCGACGCACGGTGTCATTAACGAAATAATGGGAATTAATTTTGATTAGTGCTTCGTTTCGGCGAATCAATCGCGCTCTCGGGAAAGCGATTCAATTCCGCCATTATGGATTCCAATGAACAGGCCGCGCAGATGCAATAATTTAATTCCGAAACCAGCCTTTGTGACAGAATCCGCACGCGTATTCGAAATCAATGCTTCCCAGAGATACAAGCGTGCGCGAGATTTTCCGCAGTTTCGCAACAATCGTGCCCGCACTAGATTAGGAATCATCTCTTAACACGTTAATTACAACGGAGATAGGATATGTAATTAAAAAACGATTAAAATTATTTTGTCAACTGTTCAATGCGATTTCTAATAAAATTATTAGAGAAATTAATACCCCCAATCGTATCTTTGTTTCAATCACAAAAAGAAAAGGAATTATCCATTTATTATTATAAGAGGGGTTTTGATCGCTTTAAGAAAGTAAGTAGAAAACGTTCGTGTCGCACGGCTGTTTTGTATGGATCGCAATCACCGATGAGATAGGCCGCTCGGTAGCCTCGGAATAAAGCCACACTCCCCTTCTTTCCGGTACGCTGCACTCTGATCCATTTCAGGCAAACCGCCGCTGGACAATTTGCCTTGATATAATGGTTCTTGCTTACCTACTCTTGCATCCGCGTGCTCCAAATCGTATCAACTTAATTCATATTCACGGAACGAACTTGAGAGTGGAAAGTCGGGAATCGAGGGGTAGATGGAAACGCGGCAGGAGCGCGGAAGGGTACGGTT
Source organism: Monomorium pharaonis (assembly GCF_013373865.1). Classification (NCBI taxonomy): domain Eukaryota; kingdom Metazoa; phylum Arthropoda; class Insecta; order Hymenoptera; family Formicidae; genus Monomorium; species Monomorium pharaonis. The sequence goes on from NC_050473.1 coordinate 9,508,925, forward strand.
GAGATGGTTGGATTGGGGCTGGAGGGGGATGGTGAGGGCGAAGGACGGCGGTTGGCGAGCGAACGTTTGCCCGAGCGAGCGAGCTGGATTTTAGCCCCGCTTCCGTCTCATTACTCGCTACACTCTGATTGAATTACCTACAATCAACATCAAACATTTTTAAACTCAATTTCATGTACGCGCAATCGTGTATTTTCCCGCTTTTTCTGCGTTATGAAACCGCTTTGAGAAGTACGAAGGGCTCTATTCCGCGAGGAGGAGTCCGCGAGACGGGTCTGTTCCGTATTCGTATTACGTGCAGATGTACACGACCGAGCACGTCGGGGCAATCGTTACATCGTAATTGCTATCTCTCTTCCCCCCCCCCCTCTTCTTTCTTCCTTTCTCCTCCCTTTTCCTTGCATCTCAGGCAGATTAGAATAGACATCTTTGTGAAAGAATTTCTCGAACATCATATTCTCGGATTTAACCGTTTTAATTCATTAGCTGAATATTTTTTTATGCTTAGGGTTGTGTCTTAGCAGCAATTCAGACACAAATTCCGTCTAATTTTCTTGTTAAAAATTGCTTTTTATTATTAACGCCTTTTCTATTTAATATTCAATATAATCGAATTTTCAATTGGGGATTATTCTAAAAACGCGTGTTTTGTAACTTCATAATATGTGCTGTTTCGTTGATTACCAACACCGAGTGCGCGCGATTAGATCGATCAAATTGCTCGAATTCCGTTCAATAATGCAACAAAGTGGAACAAGACATACGTAGCCAGTACGTACTCGTCGCTTTACGATGAGCTACGGCGCACAAGCCGCATCTTAGAGTCATTAATTTAATAGACATTTTTACTACGAGCTTGCTCGACTAATGTTACAATTATGCAACTAATTAGGGTTCCTTTGTAACGTAATTTGTGGACGCGCGAGCCCGACGAGGTATGTCCCGCCTATCGTCCCTCAGAGAGAAGGAGGTCACGTGGCATAAACATAATTAGGTCGAGGGTAAGAGAGGCAGAGGGGCGCGAAGGGCGGCTAAGGGTGGCGAAGGGTGGGCTAGAAGCATACCGAGGAATACTCATCTCTGTTGCCATGGGATCCTATTAACGCAGGAAATACTCACTCGACCGTGCGGCGCGAGTGGGATGTATTCTAATACTTTCGAGATATAATTTTGCCAGCGTAAAATGCGAGAGGATCAAAAGCGACTTCAAAAAGAAGCAATTAAATGTTTAATTTAAATATTTTATACATGCACCAGCTGTGGTATAACTCACAGTAACATTTATTACATAATATTTATATTTTTTTCATCGCTTGATTTTCCATCAAATTACCTGTATTTCCCGATTGATTCATGGAATGCTTATAGCAATATTGCTACATTATTAAAAAACGCCATAATTACTAATACTACTTTATTTCGTTTGTCTAATAATCTATCAAATTATTGCCGTGTTTTAGAATTATTATTCAATATAATTTTATCTCCTGATAGATCTTGTTCGATATTCTTACAGTGACATATTGATTGATTTAAAGAAATATAATATGGGAGATTTTCATACAGAGAATCAAACGAAACTTTTAGATCTGAACTCCTCGCATACCCGGCGTCATAAAAACATTAATGCGTTTCAACGTGTATTTCTCCGTAGGTGCGAAATAATTTTCGCGTTCACGCGAACGTGGTTGGCAGCGAGGGAGCGAAAGGGGTCGGGAAAAAAAAAAACAACATCGTCAACGAGAGTCGACGTTTCTCACGGTTTTCATCGTGTCATCGGGCATTGTTTTTCGTAACTGAAGCTCCGCCGTGGCGGTGTAGACATCCCTCGTATCCCTGAGGTGTGAGAGAGAGAGAGAGAGAGAGACAGGGAGAAAGAGAGGAGCCGTACGGTGACGCTGGAAGCTGCTGGGAAACACTCGAGCAATCCTCGCGCAGTTTCGCGGTAACGCCGTAACATTGTTTCATATGGGCGCATTGTTTACGACTCCATACGCGAAGCAATAAAGGGGGTAGCTTTCCCTCCCCTACGCTTTCCGATACGCAGATATATCCATCGTCTCGCCATTTAGAACCTACCGGACTCGTTCGTGCGCGACACGGTTACAACTGTGCGGCGCGACTACCACCACAATCGTCTCTCGCTCCGATTTACTCCATTTTCCTCCCTCTCGGTCTCTCCTTCTCTCTCGGGTGCAAGCCAATCGCGGGCACGATGCAGAAGTGAGATACTAGACGAGGAGCTAGCTGTGAATCGGCTTTCGGTTTTCACGGTACAAAGTTTTACGAATTCGAAGACAACGTGCGTTTCATAATTCGCCGCGCATTCGCACCGTGTGTGCGCGCACGATACACGCGTGAAACGCGATTTGTCTTCGTCTGAAAATTGACAACATTTTCGCTGAAGCAACGCCGCCTATTAATGTTAATCGAGCCCACTCGAGATCCCATTAGCGCGGACGATTGTCGCAATGACATTTTTGATAAGGGTGACGCGCCCCGTGGCTCCTCGCGAGCGCGAAATTCGGCGTGGCAAGGATGAATCCCGAACGCATATAGCGTGTCGAACGTCCGCCTGCCCGCCCGATATCGAGTGTCAGCCTCGCCGACGCGGAAGAAACTGTAGCGTCATCGTCGAAAATTAATGAACCCTTCCGTCGTGCCGTGGGACGTTGAACGGGCGGACTGCGTTGCGAGAATGGCGCATTCCGCTCCTGATGACTGACGGACGTGCAATCACGGGAATGACAGCTGACTCTTGCATGCTCGTTTGAATATGTTCCCGCATTTTTCTCCTCAGGAATTTCAATTTTTTTTCCCCGGATTGCACTCGAGCCGACTTTCAGAATCGGAGCATCGGCAGGTCGCGTTTACCGCGAGGAGAGAGAGAGAGAGATCCGGACGTTTTTCCAAAATTTTCAACATCCTGCGCACGCTCTACTCTCAACACAGGACGTTTATGATCCCTTCGATTTTTTTTACGAGCTTTTTGGCACCTTTCAACTCGTCTCCTTAAGAGGCGGTCGTCTACTTCTTCCGTTTCTTATTCCTCTCTCTTCTCCCCTTTCCTTCCTTCTCTCTGTGATCGCCTTCATCTCCTCCCGCCAGCGCCAGGTCGTCACCGGATATAGCACGATCGGGAATACGTATCTGCATCGCAAAGTCGTCCGCACGCCGGTTTATACGACCGCCTCGAATTTCAATTTTTAGGTGGACAGAATGTCTCCGTTATTGGCAGTCAAGACGCCCGCGACTGATCGTTGACGTATCCCGGAAGATCGTATGGCAGGCTTTTGTGCAGCTGTTCGCGCTGTAAACTCGCGTTCGTAGTCGAGCGACTCGTAAACGTAATCGATCGCCGCGCGGGTCGCGCCGATCGTGATGTAAAAATTGAGGAATTTTACAAGTTTAAGGGACAATTACGAGCGTGCGGGTAATCGGATAATACATTCACCCCCGCGGGAGCGTTATTGCCGCTCGTTGCCGCGCTCGTTTCGCTCGTATCGTCGATGGCGCGGCGTGACTCCCCGGTGGATGATTAAAATTTATTTCTATCAGGAAAAATTTATCAGGAGGTCGAAACGATCCGGATATAACGACCCGTCCATTCTTTTATCGTCGCCTCGTGCTTGAACTTGGAGCGCGGATCCTCTTCCGTAATCTATCGGGACATTAGTCCCTGAATCGAAGCTCGATTTCTCGACAACTTTTCAGTCGAGAGGATGACTGTCATAAAGCTGAGTCTTATCGCGCGTTTCGCAGTTGACGCAAACGACACGGGGAATCGATTGAAACGAGAGTATTTTTTCTTAAATCGTTATCGTAGTTTCGAATCGTTCTTTTGCCTGGTCACGAAACCGGGCGGAAATGGAAGAGCAGCTCGAGCGGCGAAGAGAAGAGGGAATGAGAGGCATGGTCGTTATTCCGGTACGGCTGAACTTAATTCTGTAACTCGATCGGCCACACCGGATGAAATGTACCGCCGGTTCTCCCCGGTAAACCCCATTACCTTCTCGAACGACCGCGGATGCTCGTCAGGGCTGAGTTACGAGAGACAAGATCGTGGTAGAGAGGAGAACAGAGAAAAGAAAAGAAGAGGGAGAGAGAGAGAGAGAGAGACAGAGAACAGCGTACAAGCGGGATGAGCGGAAGGCGAGGAGAGCGCAAAGAAACAGCAACGATAGAGAGTGCCGAGTACCGAGAGCAGAGGAGGGTGAAGGGAAGTGGTTGGTTACCTTGAAACAGACCTGCTGGGAAAGGAATGGCACGGACCGCGGAAAATGAAATCCCCTTCGGTCCCTGCTCGGCGTAAAGGGAGAGGTTTGCCTCGTCTACGGCACGACATCGGCATCGGATTAGCGTAAAATCGAAGGGCGCTGACTTGGTCGCTCGTAAATTGGCTACAAAGTTTGGAGAGAGTAAGAGAGAGTAAGGGACAAGGGAAGGAGTGGGCGGAAGGCACAGAGGCGGTGGCGCGCGGCAGCGGGAGGATGAGGCACAAAGAGAATCGATTTTGTGTGAATCGCGATCCGCGCGCTCACCAGCCACTCTCTCTCTTTCTCTCGCTCTCTCGCTCTCTCCTTTTTCCTCTCTTCCTCTTTTCGTTCTACCCTTTGCTACCGCGCGCCATTTTGTCTTCCCGAATCTGTGACCATCAGCATGCAAAGTGGATAAAGTTTCTAGACTACACTTTCCGTAGCCCCTTTCTTTACTCGCTTCCGATTCCTATACTCGGGCGCCTTGCCCCCCCCTCCCCCCCCCTTCAGACCTCGTCCCGTATCGCACCGACCGTATTCCAGATTGTTTCTCCGCACCTACGAATATTTGTACCGCGCGTGCAGTATCCTCCGTCCGTGTTTCCGCCCGCTCTTTCTCTTTACATTGCTCGTCCCTCTTATTTTTCAGAGGAAAGGTCTCGCTTTCTTCCATCCTGAACGCCCACCCGTGGGCGATCTTTTCGAATCTGGCGATTTTACGGCGCACCAATGCACCGTACCAGCTATTCTGAATATATAGATCTTTCTGCGATCACATCTCGATTCGAAGCTTATTCCTAGAAACGTAAGATTTCCTACGTACAAAGTAAGAGTCCGCAAAATATAGGAAATGAGTATCCTGTATTCTCAATTTGGAAGCATACTTTCGGAAGACATTGGAAATATCTGATATCCTCGTTAGATTTTCGATTACATCGTATTCTCTTATTGCCGTGTCGCTTGTACCATTAATTTGTGCGTTATAATTGCGTCGTGTAAACGTGTACAATAGTATATTTTTCATTTGTGTTTAATTGAAAATCATCTTTGATATTGTCAAATCTTTTTTTATCGATCTGACAGTTTATTAGAATTATTAGTTAATATAAAAAGTTTATTAAGCTGACTTAATACATTGTTGTTTGATATAACATTAAAAAAGAAATAAATCACAATAGTGTGTATTGCGGGACACTTTTTTCAACCTTTTCAAACATTTTAGACATTTAAATATATGGCCAAATATATAGGTTTCCAACTGTGGTTTCTAACTGGGCAGTTAAATTTACCTCAAGCCACTGGCTCGATGATACTTGAAATTTACTATACGGCGCAAGTGCCAAAGGCGTGACGACGCTACGATGCTTTGAAAGACCTTTTACGTCATATTGGAAACGGTGCAAAGTTTCCAGGCTTACGCGTTACCCGAAATGCTTTTCCGGATCACTTACTCTTAACTACGGAAAGTGTACTTTGGGAAAATGTCATTCGGATCACGATGACGGACCACCGTATTCGGTGCGGTATGGTTTTGCAGTTTTTCACGTCGTATATATCAGTTTTATACGCACCATTAAAACGCTGATCAAATACGTATTAATCAATAGAAATGTTTTCGTGCCCATCGACTCGGTCGGACGTTATTAAATGTTTCGTCGACATGCAGATTTTTTTTTTTTTTCCGTTTACCTCGCATATAAAAAATACGTACGGCGCCAAATAACGGTGACGTGTCGGCTCCAATTTTTGCTGGTAATAATCCCGGTAATGGTGTCGATATATTAGATCCGCCTTACCTTTTGCTCGCGAGGAGATCCGCGGATGCTTATGAGATGCGCGGACACGCCGACATTACTTATTTTACGTGGTGTCGCGGGGGTGGAGGGCGTTCTCCACGAAATAAAGCTTGCGACGCGCCGCCGCCGCGATCTGCCCTTGTTTTTTTTTTGTTTTTTTTTTCGACGCGGCATTAATCCAGGCTCCGTTTATCACGTCGCATTATTTACCCGCGACAAGTAAGAATGTACGTGCTTCTGACCGACACCGCGAATATTTTAAAGGTTCGACTCGTATACATCATCCGACTTCCTGCACGGAAGCGCGCGGATATCATTTTTCCGGCAGCGCAGTTCGCGAGCGCGTACGCGAGCCTAGGCGTTTCGATCGATCTTCTTGAAAGAGGGGAAGGAGCGAGAGAGGGGGAGAGGAAGAAGTGGACATGGAACGGGAATGGAAACGGGAGAGGGGGCGGACGATTACGGACTAAACTCTCGGGATCTAGCCTAAAACGATACGGAACTTATCCGCTGAGCAATCTTTCATCGTGTATCGGATCGAACGAGAGCAGGGGTGTCGGAGGTGGGAAGAACAAGAGAGAGATAGAGAGAGTGGAGGAAAAGATTGAAGTCGCCGAGGTGCGGACGAAGGTCGTATCCCACTATATCACGCTACCCAGATCCCAGTTGGTACCTCGAGACACGTTATTCAATTACGGGCTAAGAGGCGCAACGCCGATGGAAGGGTAACTCCGTTCATCCCCTTCTGCTCCAAGCGACGTTTCACGAGGACGCTCGAAACCCCTTTCCCACCGTCACCGAATGGAATCCTTCTGGCGGAGAGACAAAAAGTGCTAGGTGCGTTCCTTCTTGTTTCTTTCTTTTCCTTCAAGAGATTCCGGGCGTATCATTTCGACGCGCCGTGCGTGGAGTGGCCGAGCTTTCGGATATAGGAGTCGAAGACGAGAGCACGCAGGTGGGCTGAAGTTAGGCCGTCTGGATAAGGGTTCGATATATTGAATTATAGGCCGCGTGGCGCTGATTGAGAGCGACTTTGGAGCGTAGATTACGCGCGAACTACAGCTAAGAGAATTACGCGCCTTGACGCACCATCCGCTGTGTTCTCTCCCTTTCTCCTGCCCTCTCTTTCTCCCCTCTCTCTCTCTCTCTCTCTCTCTTTTTAGGTGGAATTTCTGGTGGAAAGCCAAAGAATTTCAATTCCCTATCAGCGCCCGGGGAGGCCTATCAGTGACTATGTGAGAAGACGAACCGTGTAATGTGCCGGTTGGTTAGGCGAAAACCTCGAATTTCGGTATTAGCGCGGATTACGAGTTAATATTGGATACATTGATGTACAAAATTCGACAAATATTTGCGAGGATTTCGCTGGAATTATCAATTTTAATAAACGCGAGGGGCGTAAGGAGAAAATTAAATATTCGACGCGAGTCGGCGCAAAATACATGTAAATATTTCACAGGGACATTTACACATTTTGCCCCCGATCGTGTACACACGTGCGAGCGCGCGTGGCACAATGCACTTCCGTATATCGTCAGAGTAAACGCCACGCGCATAACAGAAATATTTTGTACGCAGCCTCAATTAAACATAGTATTTCGCGCAAAGCCGAGAATTTTTAACTCCGATGTATACCCGTAATCGCCAAAATTTTATTCCTGCTCCCTCATTCGTCCGGAGCAAAATTGGCTTGTAGGAGGGGAGGGGAGAGCGTTCAAAGTGAATATTTCCAATAAAGTACTCGTCGACTCTCATGCGTTTATAAAATGTATCTTCGAAAGAAGCGAAGCGGAATGTAATTTAAACCTGTCGGGGTGCGCGCGTGCCGCGTCGGCTTGGTTTGGGAGGGTGCAATCATTTTTTTTTTTAACTATTCTTTTCAGCGATGCACTAGATATAATTAACGTCGATCGGGTTATTCATCCCCCGTTTTACAAATGCGCCGATGATTAAAGCAATATTGATAGGTACGGTCGAAATACCGATGTTAACGCAAAATATTGCCAATTATCTTTACGCTTCGCATATAACGATTAAAAGTCAATAAAATCTTGTTTGTCGAAACGGCATTTCCAACGAAAATTTAATTGTGCTTAATAGCCAATTCCGCAGTCGTACGGCCGATACGCGTTCTCCTTCTTTTTTTTTTTATATACGTATAGCGTGGTATATTTTCTAGGTTCTCGTGATCGAAGTAACGTAAAGGGATTAGCGTACCGTTCGTCGATCGAGAGGTAAATAGGATCATTGTCATCTTCTTCCCGAAGTACTCCACAAGTCATTACCGCGGGACCGACTTTCTGGAATGGTAAGTGGCAAGTTTTAAAATCACCTTCCAATCGGATAAACGCGGAATTACTCTGATTTGAGCCGTGATTCTTGCGCCGACACAGCTTCGGCGCTCTCCCGACCCACTGGCCGAGGTCTGAGTGGTTAAGATGGCAAAGTTCCCGATCCGGAAGCGGATCTTAACGAGAAGCTCTGCCTCTGTTACTATTCTCCTCGTGCACCCTTTTTTTACCCTCCGGAAAATGACATTTAATCGGCAGCAAATCGCGGATTCGCGTTATGTAATTGGTCATCTCGTAACAATGAAATATCGTTACAATTTTCATGCGCCCCGCGGGCAAAGTAAAATTCATTAACGTTTCGTCTGGAGATCGCGTTAATTATAAATGTGCCATATTTATTAAAATTTGCTGGAACGAACACGCGGGAATTAAAATATGATGAAATGTAGATTCCCGGCGGCGCCATTGATGAAAAATATAATTTACACACACACACACACACACACACACACACACACACACACACACACACAAATATGCAATGCAGAGTCGTATCAGCCCGTTGAACAATCGGTAGGATAGTGTTCCATGGCACGTGCTATCGCGCCTTGATACCGTTAAAGGAGCAGCGCCCTTGCTAGTGTAAACTCCAGTGAGCGGCCAGAAACCACAGGAACCGCCACACATAACTTAAGCAGTTGAGTATGGTACACGGAGGAGTGATAGTCGGGAATCTCAGTGTGGAGCAACTTGGTCGCGTCTCAGTAAGCACGTCCATAATCGTTTACGTTTATAGCCATCGTATATCTGCCCGAGATAATTATCTTTCGAACGTAGCTTTCGGATTTTGCGCTTGTGCGAGGAGTAGACTTTCACATCGATCAAATTCATCTTTTCAATACCGAGGGAGATCCGTCGCGTTATTACTTTCTTTCGCGAACTAATTTCCCTTTTTTTAAAATCTACATATGTCAATATATATGTCACTTAGAGCGAATAAGATGAAATTTGTGAATAAACGATAAATATAAGCGCGCGGTGTATGTTGTATATATACGTGTCGGGCCAGAGATTGAGGAGGACGCGGGAAATTGAGCGTGATGTCGCACGGGCGTAGGCGCGAAATTATTACGTTATTGCATAAATGCATGGACTACGAGAAAGGGAAGTGGGGCGTGGATCGAGCACTTTGTCGGGTCTCCCTAAAATATGGAGGTACCGCTGCGTTTTCTTGGTCCTTCGCGGATAAGGAGAGAAGGACTCCTTACATATTGCGTCGGCACTGCATAAATGCATGTTATTCATGCAGCGCATTCGTTGAGCTTCACCCTCCGTTTCCAGTCTCCCTCTCTTTCTCTCCCTCTCTCTCTCTCTCACTCTCGCTTTTTGTTATTGCCTCTGCTTTAGTTGCACGCCTGCAAGTTACGTAAGCACCGATGTACAATTCATTAGTTATGTAACGTCCAGTACCTACGTATACATTCGTCGCAGTAAGAAAACTTGAATACCGCCCTTTCACTTGCAGGCAGGCGGACAAACCACGACCTGCACTTAAGCGATTGAACGCACCCATTGTGGCTTTTTCGAGCGAAACGGGGACTCGCTGTACCGCGAAACGTATCTCGCAAGTCCATTTTGCAGAAGAAGCACTGGCGCGTAATCGTCGTTAAATTTAAGTGAATTCGGTGGATATGCTGATAAGAAGGAGATTATAAAATACGCATGGTTGGAAACCAACGACTGTCTATTTGTACTTTTTATTGGTTAAAACAATTTACACATCTCATATGAAATTTTATAATTCCATCGTTTCGTTATAAATGCCGGCGTCCACGATATTTCTCTTTTTTAAAATCTTTTAAATGATTTTTTGATTCCCGTTACGTCGTGAACACTAAAGCATTAAAAAAGTAGATAAAATATACGTCATGAAAATACATTATATTTCGCTTTCAATCTCGCAACGCGGCGCTACATATTACAAGCGGTCTCCATACTATTACACACTTTGATTAATCCCCTGTGACGTTTATACAAATCAAATGGAATTCGAAACATCAGTATTACGCTAAATACATTTCCTTCGTAATGGATGTTTCATTTACGCCGTACTTACGTGATGTATTATACAAATTAAATACAGTATTTTGTTACATTACCAACGCGATAAATTACTCTACTTACGCATGATTAATAGGCGCATATTTCACGAAGAGTTTATCTCCCGCAATCTCCTTGCCGAATAAAAAGGAGGAAAACCTTAAGGCAAAATACATCAACATCGATAACGTCGTGTGATTAGCGTGAATATCAATGAGCAGCCGAGCGGAAATCAAGCCGAGGCGAACCTTCATCGTTCGCCGGATGCGGTTTGATGAATCTTGTTCATTCCTCAACATCAACGTCACGGTTTCAGTACCTTCCTTCTATATATAACTTCAGATCTCAATCATGTGGTAATCAAAATCCAAACATTTTCACGGGCGATAGGACGCGGTGAAATATTGCTCGTATAAATCAGCCGGCGCCTCGCAGTCGAAATAAACTCCTTTCGAGATTTGGAAAAACAGTTTAAGAAAAAATTGTCGCGCGTACACGATGCCATTTAATAGAAACGTGAAATTTTACACATCGCTAATTCCACGCGCAATACTTTGCAGGCGGATGATTTTATGAAATGTGATATTGTCAACATGTTGCCAGTCAATCAATATTTTATTCTGCATTATTTAACTCGCGACTTGCAGCGAATCATCTGTCAACGTGTCAAATGGCCATTTACAACGTGATACCGACTCATTCGAAATAAATAAACAATTAGTCGTGCAAGCGTAATAAATGAATGCTCTCAGCGCTGTCGCTCAGTGTTGCGGTTGGTTGTATCGACTGCTCCACTCGCGCTCCTATTTCTCCCCGAGGCTGTATCATTTCGATTGCATCAAGGATACTCACTCATGCGAATTCCGCAATTAATTATGATCTCGCGTGCGCGTGCTAAGTAACACGAGGAGCAGATTCGAGGAATACCTTGAGCGCAGCGATAGAGCGAAACGTTGAAATTTTACCAGCATAACGCAGTATGTGCCGACAGCTCCCCAATCTCTCTCTCCCTCTCTCTCCCTCTCTGCCTTTCTCTTTCTCTCCCTTTCCCTCCTCCTTCCCCGTTCTTCGCTTGCTCGCATGCGGATGGATGGCATTTCACGAGCGAGATCAAATTAGATATTGGTGCGGTTGTATAGGCGCGTCATTGCGAATTCGAACTCGGCAAACGAGATATCGAGGATTGCCTGGAGAATCAGCAGATGGGAGTTTAGGATAGCCGCCGTGATCCTTAGAGCAGGCACGAGAGGAGAGAGAGACGAAGGCAGGCAGGTATGAAGAGCGAGAACCAAAGTCGCACCCGACGAGAGGGTGCTCGGCTCTGGAAAATGACCTGTCAGTCGCGACACGTTCTTTTACTTCTTTTCCGCTCTAGACCTGTCTCTCTTTTCCTCCCCTTTTTTCTGGCTTATCTCTTACTGCCACTACACTGTGAAACTAGCACCCCTATAGCTTTCATTCAAATCCTCGATAAATCGATAATCGCTTTAACTGCGTATTCTTAATAAGAAGAAAATAATTATACACAGTAATATTCGTTCTTTTTTTACTTGCGGATTGATGCCTTAATTTAATGCGTCAATATATTAATAATTTTTACAGATAACAAATGCAATAAAAATATAACATTTGATCGAATTATTCGTATAATATATATCATTCCGCGAGCTCTGTCCAGAATAACAAGCGTAGGTTTAGTTACAAAAGCAAAATCTCGCAAAATCCGGTCGCACATGCAGTCTGCGCAATTTTTTTAAACATATATTTATTTAACGTGCATCGTGCGTGAATATACGTACGGCGGCGTGGTTTAAGTGGAAGCCACCGTATACATGTCGCAGCGGATACTGACACGTTGTTTACGTTATACGAGACCCCGCACAGATATTGCGTCAAGTTGAACGCGCCACCAAAGTTTTCTCGCAGTATCCGACCTCCGTCGCGCAGGGGGTAAGTAGAGGCGAGGAGAGTGAAAACAGAGCTGGGGGGATGTGTGAGAACGCGAAAGGGTCGATCCGCAATACAGCGGTGCGCTCGCCAGGAAAGAAGTAAGGAAGGCGGCGGAAGAAGAGGCGTGCGGATGACGACGACGGGGCGCGGAAAGCGGAGTGGGTACGGAGGCAACCAAAGGAATATGAGCCCTACGTACGTCGCGCGCTCGTTACAAACTTTAGGAAGGGGGCGGCAACGTGCATGCGTGTTATTACATACCGAGACTTAACCGTAAGCTCTCTCAAGTCAAACATCGTCTGGTGAGGCGCGTTGCGCGATAACACCACCAAGTTTTAAATTACTTTCCAGACGCGTGACGTACGTGACTGCACTGCTGCGGCTATTTGTAGTACGCCTGCGGGATATCACGGGAAACCGCTGAGATCCTACCTGCGTGCGTGTTGAAATAATTTTTAATTTGCATCAAGTTCACGAGTAATTGAGACGCGCGATAACTACAGGAACTAGGAAGAATTTCGCGATACGGATTTTTTGTTCTTCGTTTTTACTTAAGTTTTACCAGCCAATCTTCGATTCAGGCCCCCGTGCGCATTAGAGAGTCAGGCGAACGGAAAACATACTCATCTGACACTTGACGAAGCGTGTCATTCGTGCTGTTATTCGATTTCGCGGTGACGCGTGATTCTCCATAAATGTCACCCGCCATCAGGGTACGGTTCCGGTGCGCGCGCGCGCGCACGCGCGCAGGGGACTTCTAATGAAATTCAAAAACTTTAATGTATTTCACTTAGAGCCATCAATATTAGCCTACACCAGGAAGAGGGATGAATATACGGTGCGACGAAGTACTTCGTAAGTACGACGTCGCATCTCGACCCCCTTGAGTTCGATATTGGAATATGATGTAGCTGTCAACTTCACCTCGAATAATAATCTTTTTTCCGACGAGAGAGAAGATATTTAAATTGCCCACCATCACAGGGCCATTGCTTCTTGCTCGTCGCTGATGCCGCCGATGGTGCCGGGCGCCCGTGATACCGTGGGATTGGGGACAAATCGAGATGGAAGATGGAAAGGACGGAAGCGCACAGTCTAAGGGACTTTGAGTGAATATTGAATGAATGAATGGAACAGGAACGTCCTAAGATGTTTAAAAAAAACTGCGCTTTATACGCAACTCATTACTGAATTTCAAATATTCTTCCACGCCATTACAAGAGCGCGTAATTTGTAAAATTACTACGACGAACCGAGACGCGAATGTCTCGGATTATTTACTAGTAAAATACTCCTATTTAGGGAGGGAAAATTACTGTTTTAGTATATTACCATGGGTTTATTATGGACGGGGAAAAAAGAGTACAATCGTGTAATTGAATAATATATAGCTACAATTTTCCCTACCGAGAAGGAAGGACAGTCGCCGCGTATGTAATTTCATGCTATTAAATAATTCATCATGAAAATGCGACAATAATAAAACAAAATAACGTCATTGTATAGATAATGAACGTACGTAGAACCGATGGATTTGTATTCCGTTATTCTAGGTAATATGAATCTTGAAAAAGTTATTTTTATATTACCACATAAAATAGTATAGCGTTCGGATTTCAAATATACATCATGTTTTTGTTTATTCATGACGCGCATGTCCATCCCGAAAGTTATTTACAAGCCATAGTGAAAAGCAAATATGAACAAGCAAGAGTTAATAACATATCGTATGATTCTATAAAAATTTGAACTTGATTAAAGATGATCTTATCTAGTTATACATCGCGATATTTAATTTAGGAGAAAGCTCTTAATTTTAAATGCCAACTATTCAAAACTTCTTTTTAGCACTTAGACGTTTTCGTATAGAGTAAAAAAATTATTTTAAATTCTCAAAGGATACGCGAGAAACTTTTAATAATTGTTTACATAAAATATATTAAAATTTGATTATATTTACTGAGCGCTTATAAAAAGTTGTTCATTAAATATTCATTCGCTTAGGCAAACAGTTGAACATTTTCGATAATTATCAAACTGCACGGCGGGAAGTAGTAATCGTTCGTAGCTGTCGTAAGATGTACAATGACAATTTAGATTGTCTACGAAAAGACCCTGCCAGCACTTGAGGGTCCGCGTGGCTTTTCATTTCCCTCCAATGTAATGCCTGGTGATAAAGAGACGTTAATAGGAGTAAGTCTGCGTTCAGTTCTCGCCCTTTGTCTAATAAAACGGCAATCACGCACCGTAATGTTCCTTTCACTTGCATTCGCAAATACCCGCGCCGCGCCAGAGAATTCCCCCCCCCCCCCCGCTCTTGACACCACGGCTTTGCCGGTGCTTAACAAAAGCTGTTCATTCCTCATTCCAGATTCTTTTTCCACGTAAACATCGCTCTTGCAAGGAGAGTCGTAGAATCGCAAACTTCGGAAATTGTAACGCTTGCGTAATGATTTCTAATTTTAAATGTCGCAATTGTAAAGAATTGTAATTTACCGATCGACACACAGGGAAGAAAAGAAATGTATACAGGTAATTTAAAAATCCTTTATTTTTTACAATATAGATTTTCCTTCCAAAAATATTTTTCCTTGTAACATTTTTATCTTCATCAACAAATGTTCGGAGGAAATATGTTATTCACGTAGCCGAATATGAAATCGGTCGATGAAAGTCGTCGTGCAAGAAGATTTGAAGGCGTTCCACGAGGTGCGAAATGCCAGCCGTTGTCGCCCTTAGAGATCTCGCGGCCGACTGGTATGTCAGGGCAGATCGATACATTCTTGCGTGTCTCACCGAATTCGCACGTTCTCTCGCGTTTGCCGCTCGCTAGATCCACATCGTTTGCGACAGCTTCGCAAATACGCGCGTGTATACTTTCGCAATAAATTCTTAACCGTAATATAAACAGACTTTCGATTTCACGCCAAGTGTCAGTCGGGGGAAGCAGATATGGTTTTCAAATAGATTTACCGGAAATGCATATCCGTAAAGAAGCCGTACGCCCGCTTTACTTCGAACGTACGGTTGAACGACTTATGTGTAAAGGTTGAAAAAAAAAAACTTGGAAGACGATCATCAACGACGTCGCGAGATTTGCATTTACGATCTCTCTTGTGCAATAAATTATCTATTTATCAGAATCAGTGAAACGATTTGTCATATGCACGAATAATTTTTACTATTGTCGCGCGCATTTTTTTTTCGACATTACTGAAATTTAGAGAACGTCTATTAATTGCATTAAATATTAAGTATTTCGTGCACGTTAATCCGTCGAGTTTGCAATGCTTTAATTATGCTCCGTATCCTGTAATCCATGCTTAATATCGGACGTCGGGGCGCAGAAGTTTAATAATCATGAAATCTCGTTCAACACCGTGGCTGTGTTTTCCTGCTTACCCAGGTATTAAGGCGTAACGTCTTCTGGAAGTAATATTACAGGCTGAAAACTTCACGACAGCCTGAAAATTACTTCACGGAGATGTGACTCGCAGGTTACAGCAAATAAAATTGCGCCCTGAGCGAGACGTGATCTGTCGACGAGAATGAGAGAGAAAGAAAGAGGCAGGGAGACAAACAGAGAGAAAGAGATAGAGTGACGAACCAATACGCACTATTTAAAACACGGGGATGAGGAGAGGAAGAGGCAAAAAAAAAGTAAACGTGCACGGATACACTTCGAGGGATCTACGACGTACAATCGTATGTATTCAGACAGCATTATCGCGCGTCCGTACTTCATATTGGCGCGATTCTTGCCCGAGGGTATAGCTGTAAGAACTTGGTATCTAATGTGTATCGCCGCTGGTGAAGTTCGCCGCAAGCTCCTACAACCGGAGTTTCCTCCCCTCGGTCGCTTCTTCTTGCCCCGTTTTCGTTCCTCCTCCGTTTTCCCTTCTGCCCCGACCACCCGGAGTTCCGTGCTTTATGGCTACGTTCACCCAGAATCTATAGGTCGGCGGGAATATACCCCAGCTAATCCTAATTGTTGGAAAACTTTTCAAATACCTCTCGATGTGTGCTTTGAGTTTAAGTACCGCAGGGCTTTCGAACTAGGGCGAGTTATCCAACCCTGGGCAAGTACATCGAGAACAAGTCTCACGTTATTAAATCGCGTAAGTTCCGCCAGTGCTTTCCGCCGATTTCTTATCGCGATTCTCGCGGCAAATCTGTCGATTTTTCGACGACTCTTTTTCGTTGCCCCACGGACACCGCGACAGTATCAGTCGCCAATCAATACGTTAATTTTCCTGCTTAAATTTAAGTGCTTTCGGGGCACACAGAGCTACGATCGAATGAAAGAGGGAATAAAGACTGGATTTAACCGCAGGCAGCGGGTCGTATAATGAAAGCTTATATAATTTATTGACCGTAAAGTCTTAACTCATTTACCTCATCTACCTAACATTTTATTAACAGCTGCACTTTACGCGCGCCGCCTTAATCACTGTTCTCCAGACTACGCGGTATTCCCGAAACGATAACTGCATGGCTGGTACGTAAAGTGAAATCCTTCTCCTTCCTTCCCGAACTGGAAGTAAAGATTTTTTTTCATGGCGTTGCGATCAACGTGAAGGTAATGTCGGTAATCGGTCCACTTTGATGTTGTTACGTTTGCCTCCTCGTATTCGCAATCGGAATACACGTGTAGCGTTTTACCCCGTTAATATCGCGCACGCACTCTTTCCTTTCACTCGGAAACGCGTTCTCATCCCTCGCTTAGCAGGTACCTTTGTAGGGGTAGCTCCCGATACCCTTCATTTTTCACTACAAGAGCCTACACGTTACCGCTGATAACCCTCCGGGGGTGCAACGAACAAGGTAAACAGAAGAACACGCGAGGGCTGGAGAGGACAATGACGAAGTGCTGAATAAGTGGCGCGGTTTAAACTCTTCGGTTTCGCTCTCGCGCACCTTTGATCTCGCTCGTGCGCTTTTGAACGCCGTCACGCCCCTTCGCAGACGCTTTATCTAGGCCTGCTGTTTTCCGTAATCCGCTTGCAATCGCCATATACATCGTACAATCTGGCTCAGCATATGCTTTTGTGAATTTTCATAAAAAATAATTTATTTCATGTTAAAGAGATGTAATGTTTTTTTTTTTTTTTTTTTTATAGCTTTGTAGTAAGTAAGCAGTTTCCTTTTTTTCTTTTAATCGAGTATTTGTCACCTATCACTGATCTTGATTTTTAAAACAAATATCGGAAAGCTAGTTTCTAATAGCCGAGTCCTAATGCTCTAAGCGAGAGATTCATGGCGCATTTCACTGAGCACGTACTTAAATAACGGTGACCGTTCCATTCGTCGAAACGACACTAACTCTGACTGAGCGGACTTTCAAAAATGCGAGGTAACACATGACCATGGAATACCAAGAGAAATACCACGGAAGCTCAAGTCCAAAGGGGTCACGGACCGTGTCACGGATCGCTACGTACGATAATGCCCTCGTGCGGAATGTCGGCGGCACGTGTAAACTCGTCTGAATGATGTAAGTCCGGCTGTAAACCTTGAGTGGACGAAGGCAGAAGGAATGAGAAAAAAATTGCGGGAAGCTGCGAGAATAAAAGTGGCGCGCAGGCTGAAGGACGGAGAGGAAAACGAAAAGGGGTGGAAACGCGAAGAGGGGAGACATGGAGAATGAGACAGAGAGAAGAAATCGGCGTAAGCGCAGTAAAATCTATCGAATCAGTTTAACGAGTGTACGGGGGTTATAAATCAGTTGCCGTTGTTGTTTTTTCGTCGAATCGGTGGGGCGGCCAGGCGGAGGGAGAGGGTGACACGAGAACGAGAGAGAACAGCAGGAAGGACGCAGGGGAGAGACACCAGAAGAGCAAGAGGCGATCTGGCGAGTCGCGAGAACGAAGAGAGAAAGAGAGAGAGAGAGAGAGAGAGAGAGAGAGAGAGAGAGAGAGAGAGAGAGAGAGAGAGAGAGAGAGAGAGAGAGAGAGAAGTTCTCTGGGCGGGGAGAGTGTGACGCAATAAAAGCCGTTGCTGGTGGCGGGCGGCAGGGCAGATGCATTTTACGACCCGTAGTGCACCGACCGTGCAACCCACCATCGGGTTTCTCCCTGGTCACCCTGTCTGTCCCCTTTCCCTACCCTTCCGCGGACTCACGCCTGGCTACGTGCAGTTGGACGCGCGCCGGCCGCCCGGCGCGTCCGGCGAATTGATTTCAGTTATTTCCCGATCATGTAACTTGTCGAGGCTTTTACATGGACAATTGATTATTATTGCTATTCCGATATCCGCCGCGCGATTCGGCGAACGGCACGCCGTCCCGCGTACGCTCCAACGTTCCGGGAAACCCACGTAGGCTAGCCCGTGCGAGAGGAGAGAGAAAGAGAAGGGTTGTTCTGATGCTGTTCCTTGCCGCGGACGAGATTTCCGGCGCCGCGCTTCTTCCAATTCCGGGCCACTCGCCTC
This sequence comes from Monomorium pharaonis, assembly GCF_013373865.1. NCBI lineage: Eukaryota > Metazoa > Arthropoda > Insecta > Hymenoptera > Formicidae > Monomorium > Monomorium pharaonis. The sequence goes on from NC_050473.1 coordinate 9,527,747, forward strand.
GCCTCGGATTTGTCCGAACGCGCGCAGCTGGACAGCTGTTGCTGCGTCACCCCTCGTGCATCTCGCGTCGTATGACATCGCCGGAAATAAATTCGTACAAATTGGCTTGGATAGATAAAGGAGTTTCAACGTGGCCGTTTTTCCTTTGTCCGGCCGTTTCGCAAAATCGGTTTTCGTCCCTGTTTCCGACGCACCTCCGGATTACCGGCGAAATCCCCTTTTCGCATTGGATTTCTCGGCCATTTGAAGTTTGAAATGCCGCACGCGAAATGCTCAGCGACCGGCGCCGACAAGCGCGCTTTGATGTCGAATGTAATGCTGCGAGCTGAACGGAAGATCGAAATCGTCGACGGATAAATATCAGAGTCGTAATCTCGGTTTCTGCACGCCCCTGTGGGCAGTCGATCGTTATGAACAGAGATTTCAATTAAACAAGACTATTGATTACAAGATCAGTGCCATGTTTAAGCATAATTTCATTAAAGTGTCTCTCGTTCCGCTTTCGATTGCCAAAAAGGAAGACAGCATGAGAGGAAAAAAAATACACGAATACAGGAAATGGAGAATGGGTTTGAGAAGAAACGAGGGAAATGTTTCTTGCGAACCAGCATAAATTTATGGACGAACAATTCCATCTTTTTTTTCGGAGGAACCACGTGCTCTTGTTGCTTCTCCGCGTGTACACACACACACACACACACACACATACACACACGTTCCCGCACAGCCTCGCGCATCTGCGCCACGAAGGTGCAGAAGTCACATGATGCACGTGTACCTGGAGCGACAGGCGCGGTGAGTTATCGGCGCACCATAGATATTGCGCTGGTTTTTATCGTCTGCGCGTCGTCTCTTTCACCATCCCATTTCTTCAACCTGCTCAGTCCCAAAAAACGTCGATTAGAGGTCTACCGAGTATCTCTTGAATATTAGAATATGAATGAATACCGATAGAATTATGATAAAGAATCATGGAAACCGCATATTAGAAAGTAAAATCAGTATATTAATTCACTTTACTTTTTAGTTTTTCAATCCTACTACATCCATTAAAAAATGTTTTTAAGATTATTTTATTATTGTATCAGTAATCTTTTTATGCGTAGCGAAAATTTCAATGCATTATTATATGTACACACTTCTAGTCAAAACTTTATCTATCGATTTTGTGTATAGAAATGTAATAATTTTTGTTCAATACTATATAATTTTTTATTTGTTTACATTAAGTTTCTGAATGAATAATTAGATTAATTTAAACTAGAAAAAATATAGAAAAGCTATAAAAAAATAATAAATTTGTTTAAAAAATACATACACGGATATTTATTTTTTAAAAAGATAATATTAGATGTATGTTGATATTTACATAAAAATTTAACCACATACATACCGATACGTTAAAAGTACGCATTGTTTATTTACAACAACAATGACATAACATAAAAAACAAAACTTTCCGTTTTGAATGTTTTTTAATCATTAAAATTTTGTAATATTTTTTTTTAATGTAAGATAACGATTTAATTTACTGATTGTAGAGAAGTAAAAGTATCAATAATTTACTAAACGCAGCGAATTCTCTTTTCTTAATCCAGCAAATAAAAAATGCTAGTTTTTAAATTATGTCGTTGGTGTAACAAATGCTGATAATACTTATTGGAAAATTGCAATAATTCGTAGGTATGTAGTATTTTTGTGACAAGTCCAGCTAACTAAGCGAAGAAAAGTAGTCGGGCGGTTTGAAACGCTTCGGATGTTAAGTTATCTCGACGATTCACAATCGAACGATTTATGATATTTCGCACTTGCTTTGAATACAAAATACCGCAATACCTTTTGGCGGCGGAACGTGAGGATACGGTAACTCGTTTTCGTAGAAAGGTAAGGAATCCACCTAGCAGAGGGGGTCTGCGAGATCGTGTATTTTCTTACTCTGACACGTTCCGCTGTGTGTGTGTGTGTGTGTGTGTGTGTGTTGGTCAGAAGACGGCTCGCATTACTCGAGGATGATTTATATTATTCGGATGCGTTCATCGTCGGGTATCGCGCGATTTCGCCGAACGTTGGAAACAATATATTCATATGTTCCTCCTACACGACACGCGCGTTTGCAACTTCCCGTCCCTTTTTTCTCTTTTGCGTCCCATTTTTTTTCTCAAGAAGTCTGCCACTTGTCGCTATTTTCGCCAGCAGAATATCGTGCTTTTATCGGCTAAAAACCCGCGTACAAAACGGTCGCGGTGTTCCAACGTAGGAAGGTTCTGACGTTTTGATTATTCGATTTACAACCCTTGCTGGAAATTCAGCGCGCGGCCATGACATAAAAGTAACGGTGGAAACGCGGGGGTGCATGCGAAGGGGGTGTACGCGAGCGCCAGCAGCTGTAACAGCGGAGAAAAATCAATTTCGGGAAAGCTCGACAGTCCGTTATAAAACTGGTTGGTCGTCACCGTTTTTTCTCCCCCAACTTGCGGAGAATAGGAACTCGCCCTGGAATTCAGTTTTGTTACAGCTACGCGCGTTTTCGTTAACGTCGTTAAGCCGAAAACGCGCTTTTCCGTTTTCCGTCCGGCCGAAGGAAGATGCGAATTTGTCGGAAAACGTTTTGCGGCAGTTGCAAGCTCGCAGGGAAATTCGGCGGAGAGTCCACTGCTTCGGGATTAGCCGCGCATCTGGGGATACGTGCAGTCGAAGAGAAAGAAATCCGCACGCTCTATTTAGGAACGATGACGCTGCGCAAGTGGAAACTTCGATGCTCGTGGACGTCCGTGTGTCTCATAAGACACACCTGCGCTTTCGCTGCAAGTGGGTAACGCGTGTGTAAAAGAAGGTAATACGCATGTAAATGGCGAAAGGCTACAACACCTTCGCGTGAGATCTGAAACGTGTAAGTTGCGGAATAGCCAAAGTATCTCCAATTTTACCTTTCTCGCCAATATTACTGTAAGCGCGTGGAAATGTTGCGAGGGTGTTCTCGATGTTTCTACCCCCCCCCCCACTTTTTTTTTCGTACGCGAACGCGCGCTGCGCATTGTTGCGTTTATTTCTAATTATACAAATTGCATCTGCGTCTTCGTAAACGAATTACAGGCGAGTCTTTAAATTTCAAATGAAACATTTGCGGCATGCCGTTTGCGTCATAAAGCATTGCCTCGAAAAATTCTTTATCTCACCCTTAATCGCGCCGCGGCGACCTGCGAGCGCAAGCAACGTGGGAAATTCTCGACATTGCGCTTCGCAGCGTGGGTAAAATTATATTAAAAGGCGAGGCGGAAATATCCTTAGTAGATTGCTAATGTAAATTTCGACCTAAACGCTCGCTTGAATTTCATCGCCGCGTCCGGCTTCGCCAGCGTCGTAATAGCGGTTGAAAAATTTTCAGCAGCACTTTGTTTCCCTCGAAACCTTCGCGCGCTAAAGTAACACATAGGGGGAAAAATGGAATGCGCGCCATGCTCATCTTTGTTTCTTTGTACGTTTGTACGTTTAACAAAAAAATATATATGAAATATTATTACACAAAAGAGATATTTGTTAGCGTGAAAAAAAAAAACGCATTTATCTCTATATGTATATTGAAATTTATGCGCTCCTCTATAATATTTTTTTAGGTTTTATATTTTAGTTTTCGTTTTAGTTTAACAATTCTATATTTTTCAAGCGTATCGTCGTGTCAATGTTCATGTAATTTCGAGCAGCCACCTTCTTCCGAGTGTCTTCAAAATCGTTAATTTTGAACGGTTGCAACGGCGAAATCGTGACGAATGTCAGAACAATCGACCATATTACTACTGACGAAAGAACAGCCGAAAGGACGCGGGATAGGAGAGAGAAAATGCAGGATACCGTGTATCCGAATAGATACGGGGCAGTCATTGGCTTTATTGGTGTAGTAAAGTCTATACTGACAAACGACCTATGCAGTATCGGGCACCTGGAGCACGTCTGGAAACGTAGTTAAACCCTACGTCTCACGCAGACGCGTCCGATTCCACGCATTACTTTCTCCTTTCGAGGGAAAAAGATGATGCTCTCTTCTCACCACTACAGACAAGCTGCGATTCGAATTATTTTTATATCGGCATTTATATCCTTTACATTATTGAAATCCGTTCTGTATTTTTTACTTTTAATAAGATCGATATTTATTGCTATATTTAAAAAATAGTGACCTGAAAATCGTGTTGATTGCGACATAGTTGGACGATAGGAGCAAATATAAAAGTTTGGTTTTCGGCTAAGTCCATCTCCCGAGAGGAATCAAATTTTGGGGATATTAGTTTACCGCAAGTTTACCGCGTCTTTTTTTCCCATCGTCACACGGCAAACTTTCGCGGCCACGAGGGATACGGGGAGAGGTGAGATTCGAGATAAAACACGGTCCGTAGCCGAATCGTAATCGAACTAACGTTACTGCGCCGCTCGTTTCTAAAATGACCGCCGGCTTTCAACGAGATTACGAATAGTAGTCGACGTGTGTGTTTCTAAAAAGCAACCCCCCTTCGCCGTTCATTTTCGCATGCGGCGCGTTGCATGCGAGTTATGACTTCAGGTTTTATCGGTTGTCAGGGACTCGGCTACGCCGTAAAGCGAAGGAGACTAGGATATCATGAATCCAAATTGAAACGTATCTCGTTCCGTTCGCGAATTCATCGTCCACGCTACGACGTTACACGGTGGGAGGAAAAAGGGAAGACAGAGGTAGTCCGGCAATAGGAAACAACCCTCGCAACACTTGAATCAAAAAGCAGCGTCCGCGAGCACGGGTTTATGAAAAAAACACGAGGACGATCCAACACACGCGTACACACATACATATACATCAGTTTTTTTATGCGTTTCGCTCTTTTATCAGATTTTACAAAAAGCGAAACGCCGTTATTTATGTGTGTGCTCATTTCGACTCCCCTCTGTCGAAATGCGCGGCGCAAATATAGCCAAATGTTTCATACCGCGACGTTCGCGTATTCGCGCAGCCTCGCTCGTGACGGAATGTGACCGTTCGAATTAATTATCTCGATCCAGGTTCGATCAACAAAAGCGAGTGGGACATGCACACGCGCGACACACACGTCGCTCGTGCGAGCTTCGGGATGGACCGAAGACTCACGAAATCGAGAATTCGCAGCGGGTCTGCAACGCTGAAAGGCGACGCGTCTAAAATTGTTCCCGACAGAAACTTGGCGAAACGTAGAGTTTAATCAATATCCCGGAATGTTCGCGCGCGGTACGCGAACATTCTCCTGAAACGCGACAGGACCTTCTCCGCTTTCGCGTGCCGCTCTTTGGTCGAGTGGTCGAAGTAAGGACGCCGTTGAAGAATAAGAAGGCGAGGAGGGCAAACTCCTGCCTGAGTTTCGAAACGAGTTGCCGATTCTCCATCCGCGCTCGGCTATCACATTGCCAATGAGAGAATCGTCGTCGAAAGGATTCCTTCCATCGCCGTTTAGCGAAGTCGCTAGATTGGAAATTGGAATCGCGCGCGCGCTGTGTTACACGACTCATAAAGGCTTTTCATCCGACGGTGGCATCGCCTTTTTTCATGGCTACTGTTCCGCGAAGCGGAAAGTGCGTTCAAGTACAAAAGGATTATCTTCACCAAAGCGCGAATTGATTTACTCCCTTGCGCTTTATATCGCGGATCTTTACGTGTACTTTGTGCAGCGTCTGCTCTGAGAATTGAATGTGAGCGCTCGGTTTAAAATTTAATTGCGTAAATTACAAATTGTGAACGGGAACAGTAGTCCGTAATCATTAACAGAGTACAAGTATCAGATTCTTAATTATCCGCAGTTTCATCGTTCCCGCAAACTTTTATCCTAACGTATGTTGAATCCATTGGCTCCTCGAACGTAACTCAGAAGTGGCTTCTATCGTTGAAAGATGAAACGCGGGCATACCGAGCGAAGGAATTTGTAAGCACTTTATGAGGCTTCGATGCTCCCTCGCCGCTGTCTTTCTCCCCTATCTCTGTCTCTCTCTCTCTCTCTTTTTCTCCTCTCCTCTTCTCTGCCCTTAATCTAAAAGCGCTGACAAACCGCGAAACTTTCCCTACCGTGAACAAACACGCGAATAAATCGACGCGAGGCGCCCTCGGATTCTAGGTTTATATTCAAAGTTTTACGAAGGATACCTACTCGTTCTTTTTTGCACCCCTCTTTTTTTATTTCTAAAGCTGCGCGCAATTTTGCATGGCACAAACGCGGCTCTCGCCGCTGCGAGGAGAAACGCGATCGTTTTACGATTTATAACATTACTGATAGAGGGTCACCGAAAACGCGCGCACCTAAGTGAGAGAAGCGAGACGATTGATGACCGATGAAAAATTGACACCTCGGACGGACAACGATTTACGACCGGACATTGTACACCGTCGGTGCGATCCGTCGAATTTAATAGCCGGATAGCGGGAATAGCTCACTGCGGGCGTAAGACACCGGGTCCATTTATCCCTGATGATATTCATTATCTCGGGTTCAATTGCACCAATCGAATTTGGCGCGAAGGGTTTCTGTGATTATCCCGCTCGCGGATTAATCGAACTCGAACTGAATTTCGCGTCGGAGGGAGAAAGAGAAATTCAAAATATCGTCCGTGGCGCGCCAACTCGACGAGGGGGAGAACGAAGAGGCCGGGTCCTCATTTTCGGAGGTCTACGTGTTACCCCAGCGCGACAACGTATCCGTACGCACTGAAGGGCCACGTCGCCGCGGGAATTGCCACGGTAATTAAATTATCAACGGTCGTGGCCTGTGGTCGGAAATAATTTGGCGCGGCAGCTTTCTGTTGCAATTCGCATGTAGTTTCCGCGGATGTCGAGGCCGAGGTTCCGCGTTTGCCGAAACCTCTCCGGCCGTTCCATCTCCACCTCGTAACGCGAGTGCGACGGCGGCTGGTCGGTGGGAAGGGAAAGAGGGGGGAGGAGGAAGGGATTACGCGAGGAGGCAAGGGCACGGGGAAGCGCGCGATGCGGTCTAACCCTCCGCGCCTGGTTAGGACATATAATAATACGGTCAATTTTGGATTGAGTTTAACCGGACGATTCCTCATACCCTTCTCCACCTCACCGCCCCCATCTCTGCCCGCGACCTCATCGACAGCGCTTCGACCTCCACTCGACCTTTTCCCTCCCCCACCGCTATCCCTCCCGCAGTCGCAATGCTGCATCTACAGGACCGGCTACCAGTTTTGCGAGCCTCGCTTAACCGCCAACAATTTGAGGCTCTGAATAATTCCTGGCGCTCCAATCTAACTGCGAACAAATTAGACCGAATTATCCGAGATTTGGTACGTGCTTTCAAACCGACCTGCCGCCCTTCCATTCCCTCCCCTCCCCCTCCCTTCTCTTCCGCTACATCAGTGCTAATCCACCCTCGTGCCACCTGCCTTCAAATTTCTATCTGCGGTATCGTTTCCAAGCGTACTATGGCCCATCTGTGCGCGCACGCGCGCGTATTACGCATATTCGACAAACAGCCTAAACGATGTTAATTTAATCATACGCGCGCGACTTTGACTCGGGCGCAGACCCGCTCGCTCGTATTACTCTCGCAAAATGCGCCAAAGCGATGTCGTCCGCTCGAACTGATTTAACAATTTCAGAGAGGAATTTGTCTTTGTCGTTAAATTCCTTGATAGGTTTTAGAAATGTATTTATATCATACGCCTAATAAGTGAAGAAATACAACATTTTGTTATCGTACTTACAAAATTAAGACGATTGAGTAGAGAAATTAAAAGATAGCAAAGTTTTCATTTTACGATTTGAATTAAAATGAAATATCATAAATATCTGGAAAGTTTCAAAAAGAAAATATTATTTAAAGGAACTAGAAAGGTTTACGTGCTTGCAAAAGCTTTGATTCGTTAACATAGAAATGAAGTGAATAGAAAGTCATTTCGTGAGCTATACATTAAAAAGCTATTTTTAAAGTTGCAAAGTATTAACATGAAGCTTGATTGTGAATTAAATCGTGGCTTTGCAAAAAATGTGGGTGATCGTTGACATTTAACTGAATCAAATGATATTTTCAGAGAAGCTAGAATAAACAATCTAGAAAAAAAATTAGTGGCAAGAAATCAAAGAAATCCTTTTCATTCGCACAAAATGTAAACAAGTAACGGCATGTAATAGACTGTGGTTCGTTCTATAGAAAATTTAATATTTTTTAATTAAAAAGTATATCTCAATATCTTTATTCATTCTAGAGTTATCTCTGCAAAATCACAGATTTCCAACGTAAGGCTGCAGCAGGTTCATATATTAATATTTTGTAATTTTGAAAATTACATTTTATAAACATAATATAAATAGTTTGACAAAAAAAGATTTCGCATTCAATTCATCTCTGTGTGCTTGCATCAACGAGTCAAGGCTTACCGAGCTGTTTCGCTATTACAAATCTTTCTGTTTTCCTTGGTTTAATTTTACGAGTAAAACGCGTGGAACGTATTAATATCCTAGCTTTCGGATAGAAGTGCTTCAAAATCCCATTGGTTTCATATATTAATATTCTCCTTTATGGAGGTCGAATTGTTGCCGCAAAGTTTGTAGCTTCCCGATTTTGGGAATGTAATTTTACTTGAAACAGGAAAGACTATCTCGAAACTTAGCCATCGCCGCGCTCCGCCTTCGCCTTTCTATTCGCACGCTGTTTCGGCCGGCCGCCGTGAAGCTGATGTCGTGGGTGGATGGTGGAGGCGGGTCGGTCGGCCGAGGGTGGTGTGGGCAAGTCGTCGGTGATGAATGCCGGTAAACTTCGCACGAAAAGTCGTTTATAAAGCAGTGCTACGCCACGCCACGGATGCTCGCACTTCATAACTTCCGCCCCATACCCCGGGCGCAACGCCCCGACTAACTTAGTAAAGACTTTCTTGAGATTCGGGTGGCGCGATCCATACACGAGCGCGATACTTGGGAGACTTCTTCTGGAAGCACCCAATTTTTCGATCCAGCACAGACTTAATTTTCAATGGCGGTCCCCTTTCTCATTTCCGTCCGCTGTTTCCCCTTCGCGCCGCGAGCTTGATACAAGTTTTACGCGCAATCAACTTTTACTTTCACTTTCGCAAAATGTCGCGGACGATCGAGTAAATTCTGCATCGATATATGCTAAAGAGAATTTCGTCAAATGCGCAAAATACATGTATTAAAAGAGGAAAGTGAAAAAAGAATGCCCGGGCACCGCCTCGACGGCAGATTCTGAACGATCGACGTAACTCGCTTGTAAAATTCCGCGCGTCGAGTTTTCTAAAGTCGGGAATCTTTTGGGGGCCGCGTACGTGTATCGGGAGTATTGGTTAAAAGATGGCTGCAGGTTGCATACAGCTACACGCGTCCCATCCATCGTTCCGTGAAATTTAACCAGACACGAAATACGTTCCCTCCACGTCGGCCGTCCGTCCTCCCCGCATCTCTCTCTCTCTCTCTCCCCCCCCTCTTCCGAAGACGCACGGCGCTGTAGCGCGGCCTCTTCGTGTTTCTTCCTATCCTCCCTTCGCCCTTCGCCATCCGCCATCTACCCGGGGTATAAGTTTCAACGGAGGTCGAGGTCGGCAATACATCATCCTCTCGGGGAGACATAGATTCACGGTGTATGCATAATATTTGCCGAGCCGGCGGGAAAATTAGAAGTAGCGTAAGCCGCTTTTCTTATCAGCTCCGTACTTTACGAGTGGAGGTTCCGGAGATGAAACGTTCCGGAAGGGGGGAGGGGGAGGAAGGAGGGCGAACAGTGGGATAGCGGGAAATCGAGCCCGCTCCCGATCTCGTTCAAATCGCCAAAAGCCGAGCGCTCCAAGAATATCCCACGTCACTTTTCCACAATGTCATTTCGGCAATTAATCACGACTGCATGACTCTCAACACACGTGCGCGATGTGACGTGCGCGGGGGTGAGGTGGGATGACAAGGTAACTCTAATCGAGCGTGTTTTGCGCACCGCGATAAATCTCGTTACATCGTGCGTTTACCGTCCCGCCGATAATTTTAGAGAAAGAGAGAGAGAGAGAGAGAGAGAGAGTATATTTTGGTGTAATAAATTATTCCCCCGCGCGCGAACGTGATCGCGACTTAAGACCGGAGCTGCGTGGGGCGGAGGGGGGAGGGGAGGGGGGTATATCATTTCAATGTTTCCGGCAATAGCGCAGTTATAGAGAGACCACGGCGGCATTATATGGTATTAACGTCCGAGCGAAGTACGCGGCTACGAATTGAATAATCGAATAACAATAAATTTGCATTTGCGTTGTTGCGGCCGGCGCTGACGCCGCAATGGATGTAGGCAGTTGCCATCGTACGCAGATATCCGACGAGCGAGAGCAGGGCGACCCCGCCCTTCGGCCACATCATTTCATAATCAGGGCGCAAACCGGCTCCACGCGGCTCTATTTTCCGCTACAGTCGACTGACGGATGTAATCTGTGTGTCCGTGGGCGTATTTTGCAAATTCAATCGCACGTTTCCAACTGTTTATAATATATAAACCGATGTAATCTGCTAGCTATAAAGCACCGATACGATTTGTATGGGACACGGCGTCTGTAAATTGTGTGCGAGCCATTTGTACGTTTATCAAATGGAGTGCAGTTACTAATGGTCGCCCGATAGTTTGATCGGAGAATGCGGTTTACGATCGATATAGGATTATTTTGCTTAAAATCCGCGCGCGGAGGATGGATCCGTTGCGAGCGACAGTTTTATATATATATATATATATATTCCCGCGTCTTTCTGGAGAGAGGGAGAATTTAGGAAAGGACTCTTTGTGAAGAATTGACATCTAATTTCCGTAAATCTTGGAAATCCTTCTTAAGAGAAGGGCGGACTCGGATAGTTTTGCGTTGATGGAAAAGTAAGATATACCGGGTTACAATTTACTCGATAATCAATATCTGTCCAACCTCCCTCTTCCATCAGATATATGGTATGTACGAACGATTCGACACGCGCTCCTTTTCGATAAATTAAAAAGCATCTCGCGAGCGCGCGCGCGCAGCAACGCGGCGGCACGCGGCGTTTCCTCCCTCCCGGAGATATTGCGAAGAAAGGTAGACGGAGTTATCTGTAAGACGATATTTCGTGCACACAATGCCGCGCGTGCGAGGTAAATGACGTTGCGCGAGCGCGAACACTCTCGCGGCTTAATTACGCTCGCGTTGGTCGGTAAGCGACCTGCGGACAATAAATACCAAGTGGCAGTTGCGTCCTGTGCGCTGTAAATTCAAGCAAAGGGAAAGACCACCGCAGCAGCAGCAGCAGCCGCCGTCGTCGCCGCCGCCGCCGCGCTGTCGCGTCGTTTTCGCGATACAGCCCCGTAACACACAATATCATTTTCCCGGCACAGTCGGCGACCCTCATTTCTCTCGCGGGCTAGCAGTCCAATTTCACACCGTTGTAAATACGCTTCTCTTATTTTTGACATCGTCTTCAATTCTTCTTACTTTGTCGTCCCGGCCGGGCGAATTCCGCCGCCGCTGCGCGGTCTCGAGTCGGAGCGGAGCGGGTGGATGGCTTCATTTATAATCATTTCCCGGGGCTGTATCTCTCCCTCTTCTTGCGCGCCTTCTTCCTGCCTCCCCCTGTCTCCTCTCCTCTTCTCCTCCCTGCTCAGTTCGAATTGTCGGAGGCTGAGTTGTTTTGGGCGTCCATCAGGATCTTGCGTAGCCGTTTTCTTCGGCATTCATTAGACGCTCTTTCTCTCTCTCTTTCTCTCTGATATTTATGATATCGAAGATAAATACTTGGTTCTTATATTAGAATATGTGAATTTTGCGCAATTTTACGTAACTTTAATTCGACACTCTGCCGAATAAAATAGCTAACATTCTCAGTTGTAGCTATGTACTAAAAAATTTTATTTTCAATTTAAGAATTTCCCTTTTACTTTTATAGCAGTCTACTAAAATAGACACCTAAAAGGATTGACTTGACTTTAATTTTTTACAGGAAAAATTATAGTATCTATTTCTCATTTTTATAAGGATGTATGTAAAAGATGAGATTTAAAAAAATAGAATTTACTGTACAGATTTTTCACAAATATGAAAAAAATATAAAACTTAAATTTTAAACCTTTTATATTGTTCTCCACGCATGCGGAAACAAAATGATTATAAGGATTAAGAAATAAATAATATAAAATGAATTCTTTAATCCACTTTTTATTATCGTTTCATTCACTGCACTAGCTACGTTAAATTATAACGATATAATTGTTGCAAACACACTAAATAAAACAGAATATCATTGTCCAGAAATTCATTTAAAAAAAATGTATTCTTAGTTTCAAAGGATATTTCAGAAAAAAAACTATATTTTCATTTATTAAAAATATCTGAATTAAGAAGATTTTCAAAGTTTAGTCTTTAGAGAATAAAATTTTGTGTACGAATTTTTATGGTGGTTCAGCAGCAGTTTTTATTTCGATATTGCTATTTTATATACTTAAATATGATTGTCATTGGTTAGGTATTATTATAACATTGTTTTAATTTAAGCGATCGTCATAAGATAAAAGTCAGGGGAAACATATGACATATATAAATTACAATTTTATTTCGATCCAAATTGAATTACAAGAAAAAAGAAAATGTGATTTTCCATATATGAACGTATTCAAATAAGCAGCATTAAAAAGCTTGGAGAATAAAAGATAGCTATAATACGTAACGGTATTAGCAAGGAAACATCAATCACACGGCTGTCGGCCTCTTTCGATCGCATGAAGCAATCTTTTAAATAGTCTTTGATGGTTATTATCGCTTTCGTGCACTTCTGCTTGATGCACAATGAATCGCGGATCGCAATTCGCTCACAATTTCACAGCGAGACATGACATTAATCCAATGAGGAACTATGAAAAATAGAAGGATGGAAGGAGGAATCTCGTCCTGCCAATTGAATGTGGAACTGCTCATTGAAATCGTTGCCCGAGGCGAGCGGGTTAATCACTGCCCCGTGACAAGCGAAACGTAATATCGCGAATCAAATTCATAAGAAAGTAGGTCACCTTCTATCACGACCGAATCCCCCGCGCCTTCCTTCGGCGCCCTTTTCACTTCAGATCTGTCCCAGCGTTCTCCCCCCCCCCCCTCCTCTTTTCCCGCCGTCTACTTTTTATGCGCGACAAGAGGCGGATTATTCATCTCGGAATCTTTCTGCGAATGCGGAACATAACGATCGATCTGTGATATTATCTTGTAAACTGCGAGACATTGATACCTATATACCATTAATAAATTTATATCGATGTTCGAGAATTGGTGAGTGGCTTTAAAAAAATATCTATTTTTAATCCAAGGCTATCGAAAAATCGTAATATACTGATATAAAATATTGTAATTAATAAAATATTGTAACTTTATTATTTTGATTCATTAATACCGTAATAGTACGATTATTAATGATAGTGCAACATAATTAAATAAATTCAACCAGATGGATTAAAAATAATTGATAAATTATCCGCATGAGCAATTTGCGTGCACATATCCGCTTACAATCAATACGATATTACTTGATGTAATTATCCTCTCGTAAAGTATATTAATTTGACTTTAATATTCTAAATATCAATTAAATATTCAATTAAAATAACCTTCAGTTATTGATACGTGACTTGGGGATTTCCTCGTGTCACTTCAAGCGCAGTAAACCGTCTCTGGAATTTTAGTAGATCGATGTCGTGAGAAACCTGGTATTCACTTGGTGTGTCAGAACACGACACCGTAGCTCTCCTATTATATACCGTTGGACGAACACGAGGCGTTGAGGCTTTGCCCAAAGGCGTGATTGGTAATTGATTTTCAGGCTTCAGCACCGTGCTCACTCGTCTCCTGTCCGCCCGCAGCTTTCACCGTCTTTCTCTTATCTAACCATCTATCGGAATCTCGCGACTTGGCGTGACAAAGCATACCAATTTCCGAGATATATATACAGAAATGATACGCGCGGGTGACGCAGCATTCTTCGATGACGTAGCGGTTAAGATAACTTTAGGAAATTTGCTCAAAAAAAAAAAAAAAAAAACAGTTGCTACCTTTGACACGTACCGTTAACACAAAAAAGTCATTAATTTGTACGCGATACACGCGATTGGCAACCGTCGTACGTATTAATATACGTAACAGTGAAGTGCGTATTAAGTGACGTTTGCGTCGACCAATAGTCTCCGGACTATAACGGTGGATAATGCCCGCGGTATCTACAGATGGCATTCATATGCCAAGAGCAAGCGTAGTTCTACTACTGGCGCTTGGTAACACTGCGGTATGCAGTTGATTATGGAGGCTATATGAAGGAGCTCGACGTGGCCTAGCATCTTGAGTACTCCCATCCATGCTCGGGACAGTACCACCTCTTAGCCTCGAAACCGTGCGCGGTATTATATACGGCACGGCATGGTTAATCCGCACGGACGTTCTCGGGGGATGTCGAAGATTCGTCTCTCAAGGCGCTCAATATCGCCCGGCCGATCCGACCGAGAGACTCGAGCATTTCCCGTTGCGCGCTACTTTTAACATCCTATGTCATTTCCCTTTTTTCTTTTTCATCGACACAGTTTACAGTACCAAACTTGCTTCCCGTTACGCGGTGAAGGTAAATACCAACCTTATTCAACTTGTAAGAAGCAATTAAAAAAACATTTTTCGATGCATAATAAGATAAAAGTCTAGCTCGGAAGCATCGTGGAAACGTTGAAATATGATACTACAATACTGCAAAACTACACGAGTCTCTCTCTCTCTCTCTCTCGCTCTTTCTCTGTCGTTACCGTGGCAACCGTGGTACCGGAGCTTTATGCAGCTTCACAAAAGATTTTTCACGCTGTATCCGGCAACGTCACTGAGAGAGACGTGATATTTCTGCGTCTCTCGATAGCCCGCTATCCTTTCTGCTTTTGCATCGTTCCAAGTTTACACAGCCATCTAAACTGATCCGCCTGTGGTCCCGGTGGATCGCCCAGCTAATTCGAAAGTAAGGCGAGGATCAACGGGGTCTTCGGTCGGATGCTAGGAGGACGGAAACCTACGCAAGGAGCGCGACTGATACGAGATTTATCGGATAAATCGGATTTAAGTGCGACGCTATATCTACCCCGTAGACAGATTCAATGGAATCGCGAACTGTAGTGCAAGTAACAAACCGACATGAAAGACCGCCACCGGAGAGAGAGAGAGAGAGAGAGAGAAACCGGTCTCATCGCGCTTCAGAAGGCTTAAAATGAAACGCCGATACGCTACCAGACTAATTACGCTAATTGGCATAATACCATCAATGGGTCCCTAGGTAGCAAAGTGCCGACACGGCCCGTCGGAATCTAACCGGAAGTGCCGGAGGAAATGGCAAATGAAAAAAATATTTATTTTTGCGATTCTCGTCTACTTACGTGGGTGGATAGAAGAGAATTTCAGAGAAACCGGGTTAAGCTTCCTCGGACTATTGGAATAGCACCGGCTTGTTGACATGTCCGTGATATATTTACGCACAAAGTACGACGCGAACCGAGTATTACGGTTTTTCAGTGGCGCACTTGTGGACGACGAATTTCAGGTATATCTTTCTCTCTGACCTTAGACTCATCTCGTTTCTAAGAACATCATATCTTGCAAAATAATGTTCCTATCTCATCAAGGCGTATTATTAGACTGAACTTCATACGTGACGAATTTGAAAATTGCAATTAATTATAATGGAACGTGTAGATGATTGCATGCTTTTAATTCCCCGATGTAAATTGTGAAATTAAAAATAAATTGCTTTTTTTTTTGATAGTAAATCGATAAATCTTGATGGAGAAGTGAAATGTAAACATCAATAGCAAGAGAGAATAACAGAGGCATAGTTGTTTTGATTTATATATATGAACGTATAAAATGATGTCCTGAAATCAATGTCGTTCCGCGAAAGATTAATAGAAATTTCTTTTTGAATTCCATTTCGTAACGAGATTTTGCGAAACGAGCGCAGTACAATTTCTCTGCGTTAGATCGAGAACGGGAAACATTTCTGGGGGATTCGGATAAAAAATGTATTATTCACTGTTGGACAATGAAACATTTGAATCTCCCTTTTAATTTTATTAACGTCGAAACTTTGCGAATATCAATGAAACGGATATAGCTCTAAGTTTTGGAGTCAAGACGTACTAGGAAAACTAAAATCATAGATCCCCGTGACTAACTTTACCAAGAATTTTACATCGCCGCACATATACGCTCGTACATTTCCCCGCACATACACATACATATTTCATTGAAATGACGTACAGTGAAAGAGAAGAGTTTCGATAATTTATCTCAGGCGTGTATACATACAGCGGCTATTTATTATCCTCACCGTTATTCGACGCGCAACGTATTTTTTTGCGCGCGTATTTATTTACTACCGTTGACAGAGTCATAACATGTCTAGGGGTGGAAAAAAAAAAGAAGTCATCTGGCATCTCCCCGTGTGCGGACGAGAGTGCACTCGGAGGAGACTCCGGGAAGCAACGTGGAAATTTCTTTCGCGCGCGCAAAATGGGGTGCGCGAGGGGGAGATTCGAGCTGAAAGATTCGCGTCACACGCCACCATTATCCGCACGAACCGAGCCGTAGATCGTTGAAGTTCCAAGTTTTAAAATGTGGGCCAGATAAGAGCTGCCGGCAAGGTCCACATCTTCCGATTCGAACTCACGGAGAAGTCGCGTATCCACTTCGTACATTGATCTCGTTCTCCGTCTCCGTTTTCTTTCTCTCTTTCTCTCTTTCTTGTTCTCTTTTCCTGTTCTGCTCTTTCTTACTCTTTCACCGTTTCTCGAGCTTTCCTTTCCGCCTCCTCCTTTTCTCGCGGCGAATCTGTCTCGTCGCCGTCGCGCCTTCTTCCCTTCTCCTCGAGACTCGCCCCTTTCTTCGGTACGTAAAGGCGGACTTGAGAGTGAGTGCTCTGGCGGCAGCAGAAGTTCCTCCATTAGCGATAACAATGAAAGATGGACACTGGGCTCGGGGGGCCCCGATCGTTCCTGACAAACGCACACGTGGGCCACGTTCGTTGTCACTTCAGGATCCACGGAAATGGTGAATATCACACGACGGCGTCGTCATCGTCGTCGTCGTGTCATAAAGCGCGCAGCCTCGACAGCCAACTTTTACTTTGATCGCCGCGCTATAAATATGCTGCTGCGTCTAGTGAGACGGCAAATCACAATTTATCGTTGGCTTTTGCACCTTGACTCGTGCAAGCTTTTTCGCTGCTACATATCTCTTTCAATATTTCCCTTCCCGTCTCTTTCGCTCGCTCTCGACGCTTTCAGAGCGACGTGTCACTATCGCACCTCTTTGATAGTACAGGCGCATCGGCATGCGCCGTTTTGCCTTTTCAGAAAAAAATATTAGCTGTGTATTATTCTTTTTTTTTTCCAGCTTTTTCTGTTTACCGGTCGTACTCAATATTGTGCCTCAACGCGGCGTCTTATCTCGCGTTCCTTCACTTTCATAATTGCTTTTAGGACTCGTAAGGAAATTAAAAACGCGCAAATCGCTCCGCCGGGCTGTTGTTGCCGTGAATTTATTTCACGTTTGCAAAGAAACAGAAATGAAATGGCTTTAGTCTCAGTTATCCGGGGCCGGAAAGCGCATCCATTAACAGCTTTGCTAATGGACTCGTTACCAGTAATAACGGGGGAAAAAAATATCGTAATATCCGCAGGTTGCAAAACGAAACTTTTACACATCGCTGGCTTTCGTCGCGGGTTTAATTTCTCAAATTCCCATGCACGCCGCACACGTCAACGTGTACCGCGCACGGGCCTGCATCGAAATTTCTATCGATTAACGCTCAATACGACCGGATGAAGAGAGATTTACCAAGTTAAGTGAAAGGAGGAACCAATTTGGGAGGGATCTCTCAGTCACATCTGACATCTGTGGTTCGTTTTCATTCGATTGTTGTTCGCTCCGCTCGGTCTTCCTATTCTATTCGGCCTTTTCATCGCTCGGCCGGATTGTACGTCATGAAACGAAATTTCCGGCAAGAGAATCGGATGAGGAGTGAGAGAGTGGAGATAGAAAGGGACCGGTGGAAAGGGAATGGAAACAGAGGAACTTCATACATGATTTCCCCCGAGTCCCTGAAGTGAAGCATTTCGGGCAATGCGCGCTCGTATGAGCGCGCGCGCGCGCGCGCGCGCGACCACTGGCTCGCGCGGCACGGTATCTCGCTGACAAAGTTGCCCAATCATGCGTGCATTATGAGATTCGCGGACCAGAAGGGTGTACCAGCGAGTGGAAAAAGTGGAACGCTGGTCAGACAAGGCGGCCGATTATACCTATCCGTCGCGAAAGTGCCGTTGCCGAGTCGCGTATTTCTTTCGCACGGAGATGAAATTTCTGCCCGCGCGACGATCACGGTAGAATTGACGATCACGTATATATAACGGAATTCCCAGATTGCAATCATTAAACGCGGCAAGCGTTAGTCTAATTACGTCGGTCGAAATTAATTAAACAACGATAACGGAAATTCTATATTAGATGTGATTTAATGCCCGGAGGTCGATTACACTGATCCAAATTAATAACCAGTCTTCTCATATATTTTTGCCGCAACCCTGATTTGATCATGACATTCGTCGATCCCGCCAATAAACTCGAATATCAATGCGTGCCGTAAATGTTAGTATCAATTTTCGTGGCGTAATAATGACAAAATACGAATACAAAATAAATATTCGTAGAAATAAGCGGATGCTGATAGTCATGCTGATAATTTTGCAACTTGATAAAAATACTTCTTGAGAATTTTTCCGTAATTTCTCCAATTTCTTCCGACGGAAATAAAAACCTGTTATCTACATCGTAATTATTCGTTCAATGTACCTTAAATTGGCGAAATAAATTCAAGTAGTTTGCACAATTGGACGTTAATTTCCGATCGGCTGAATTCACTCGCCGGCTCCGTTCATCGTCGCGATTGTACGCAATAACAAAAGGCGCGCGCGCGCGCGTCCATGTAGGCGTCGTCTCCGCTTATCTTTAGATTCAACGGGGTTTCCAATCGTGTCCTTAGGGATCGCGCGAACGACAATGCGTGACGAACGTATTGTCGCAACGCGAACCTCGGTTCGTACATCCCCGCCGTGTACCCTCCGATTCCATCAATCACGACCTCGCTTCACGCGTGGCTCAGGAACTCGCGTTGCACGCGCGGACTCGGCGCGGGGCGCGTGCGCGCGCGAGTGCGGGAAGCGCTCACGCGGGATCCGGTGTATATATGGATGCTGCGTTGGTAAACGGGCGGGACGGAGCGATTAGATGTTCGATCTGTATCAATATTTACCTCGCCTCGCTGCGGCGCGCCTTGCGCGAAATGGAAGCCAGACTTCCTTCATCCCCGACGTGTTTGCCCGTGCCGCGGAGCAGATACGCCGGATTCCCCGGGGAGGACGTGCCGCTAGTCCTACGGACAGGCTTACCCTTCGAGCTACAAACCGTCCCCTTTCCCGCGTCTTCTTTGCCCCCCTTCTCCCTTCCTCTCTCTCTCTCTCTCTCTCTCTCTCTCTCTC
The DNA here is from genome assembly GCF_013373865.1 of Monomorium pharaonis. NCBI lineage: Eukaryota > Metazoa > Arthropoda > Insecta > Hymenoptera > Formicidae > Monomorium > Monomorium pharaonis. The sequence continues at coordinate 9,547,294 of NC_050473.1, forward strand.
TCTCGCCCTCGCGTTCGCCTTACCCGCTACCCTCGTATATACCCAAGTCGTCTTACCCCGAGCCCGGGTGCTCGCACCGGCACGATCGATCGGCCGGCATAATAAGAAGAGTAAACGGCAGGAGATATTGTATGCAAGATCAACCGGCGAGCTGCACTCGAGCGGATGCGGCGTGGTCTTTTGCATTCTCCCACTCCCTCGTGATCTTCCGAAATATCTCGGGAAATCACGGTAGCCGCTGCATGCCGCAGTTTGATAAATGTTTAAGCTGCAGGCGCGTACTTCCTATCGGCTTTGTGACGCGTCTTAAAATTAGGCGATACCTCGGGACTTTGCGGGCGGAAACGGTTCTTGTGTTGAATCGAAATGAACAACCTTTCGCCAGAACACGCAATCATCCTCGGCGAGTGAACGTCCGAACGTGGAAACGGCGAAATCCAGTACGTACGATCGATGGAGAGGTGGCAGTAAAATAATGATACTGTGGACCCCGCGGTTCTAATGGGAATTTGTTGGCCCCCGATCTCGCGCAAGAAAGATTCCAGAAAGTATTTCACTTAAGTTTTCCGCGCCCGCGCGTGAACGCGAAACAAAATCATCCGCGATAACTTCTACTTTAACTTTGCGGAATTCAAGGTTCTGACAGTTACTTCCATTTTAACTTCACCCACTTCATCAATCATCCTAACGCAGTTTTTCCTGCGGGTCTAGCAATAACTCCCAGTTTTGTTCCATTAGCTCACTCGATCGAATTCTTATCTCGCGAATACTCTACATGTTATAACGCGTACATATATCGATGACGAATGATACGTGCGCGCGCGCATTTCTCGCTTCCTTCGGTAGTACCATTAATCAATTGGATCGGCTGACTACAACGTGTCTCGATTACGATCGCCGTTACGCTCGCCTTCGTCTCGGAAATTCCGTCTTGAAAATTAAAAAAAAAGAAAGAGCACTTCTCGCGGTTTTAAACGTCCAAGTTTTACCGTCGCGGTTGATGTTTTGTGTGACGAAAAATAGTACCGCTATCAACCGTAAATGTTGTTTGCCCGTCGAGATATCCGTGCTCGCAGTTCCGGCAATGAAGTGAGATTGCGATCTGCACGCAACGCGGGAGGACGGATGTCGGATAATGGACGAGCGAGAGGAGAGAATGCACGAGACGGTGCGAGAAAAGGCGCGAGCGTGTTCTACGGTGGAGTTTGGCACAACGACGAAAGGCGACGGAGGACTATACGGAGCGCGACGCGGGAATGCGGCTCGGTCGCGACACAGATAAGGGTATATATACGGGGAGGAAGAGAGAGAGAGAGAGAGATCGAGGGATGGAGGACCGTGTGATGCGAAGGACGAGGGGCGGCGCGGGGCGAGCCGACGGAAAAAAATACTCCCGCCAACAAGTCTCAAACCCTAGTCTCGCACCCGCGTACCGCGTGCGGCACCGGGCAATTTTTCAATGGCTCCGGCCGAGCTTGAATTCTCGTTAATTTTTACTTTCTCTCGCCGTCCGCCACGGGGATCCGCCATTGTCCGCACGGCTTCGCTCGGAGCCCCTACAACGATAACAGAGAAAATGCAGCGGAGCGAGCCCGAGGTATATCTACCTACCAACCTACCAACCAACCTAACGGCGCGAAGCTGTCGATAGCAACACTCTCCAATAAAGCGGATCCCTCCCTACCACGCGGAACAATCGTTGCTTGAGAGTGCACCCACACAGCTACCGTCGTCGCGCCGGTTGTCCCGCACTGTTTTGCGGTTCCCTATATGTACGCACGGCTGTTCTCGGACAGTAATGCAATTTCGGTATTTGACGTACGAGGCGGATGACCAGAAAAAAAATAGATCGCGGGATTCTGAGATTTCAGCTTCAGAGTACTTGAAATATATCGTAATGTAACGTAAATTTCGCCCTGACGATGAACGGCGCAGCAAAATGATTGGCTGCGAAACGCGGTCGAGTTGCTGCAATTAATGTATTTTAATGCGGCACTTTCTGTTGCGCTGAAATCATGCCGGGATGTCTTTGCGGGTGAGAAGTCGATGGAAAGGGTGCGATGTTATCGGATTCCGCGCGCGTGTGCTCTATATGCAGAGGCATTGATCGCTGCTGCTGACCGCACAATCACGCTATCCTCTCCAACTCTTCTTCGTCCTCGTCGTCGTCGACGCGTCCTCGTGCCGTGACAGCGATCGACAGATCTCACGTCGGGTCCAGACCTCGTTGCATGTTTCATTGCGTCCGACTGTTTTCAACGATTTTCTTTTTTTCCCGCTGGTATAACGGACCTCTCTTCCCAAGTTTAATTGTATAATAAAATGATAAGTTGATCAAGCTGTTAAATTTCAACAAAAGCAGATAAAAATGTCTATCCCTGACTGAAATGTAACATAATGAATTTTCTATTTAAATTATTTTTTTTTTAAGTACTCTAATAACGGTAAATTTATCTAAAAATATTTTATTATTTAAATTCTGTATATTTTTTTATAGAGGAAAATGATAAATGATTTGTAGGATAATAATTAAATTAATATTTAAATTATAGATACGCGCAATAAATATATATCGATCGATCAATTATTGTTTTTTACAATAAGCGGAAGTTTATTACATACAAATATTAGAAGAATTAAAAGAGATTTAATGAATACACCTCATAGTAGAGAATTCGTACAGATGGACATTTTCGCTTTTTTCCAACCTCGCCGTCTGTTCTGCGTGACGAATAAAAGATTGTCACATGGCGGATCAGATCACGTTCGCCAGACCGTCGGGTTGCCAGCTTGTGCACGCGCGCACGAAGAAAGCAAGAAAAAATTAAACATGCAGAATGTTACGTAGTTAAGTGCACCTGTGGCCATGTAGAGAGAGTTACGTCATTCAGTTCCTTGAGTTCGCGCGAAACTTCCGCCAAAACCAACTAGTTTATACGAAATTATGTGTACTTATGCGCATCGCTAAAACTACTACCGCCGAACTTGCTACACGGGGGAGAATTCTCGCGGATTCGATCGATTCGCATGGAAAATTCTTTGTCTCGTGGCTAACATTCGCGAATACATCGTGGGAAACGGTAGTAATTTTTACGCCTACCCTCTCCTCGCACTGGGGAGAGATTCCTGCCGTTCGCCCGCAAACTTAGCGACGTGGACGACGTGAACGTCGCGAGCCAGCATACTTGAATCGCGTCATCGATCTCGGCGTACACGACGAAAGTCAGATTTCGGCGGCAATACGTTAACCAATATTCCGAGCTTTCGGCACGAGCAGAATTTAAACCCTGGCGGCTCGCGTATGGAAATTTATGAGACTATTTCGCATGTAAGCACTAACCAGGTGTGGCTACACATAAATTCCGCATCCTCCCGCGTATATTTCAGACCCATCGCCCTCTTCTCCTTCGTTGGCTCGGCTGGCGCGGGCCAACTTGCCAGAAGTTACCTGTGCCTAGAATCCCTTTCACCTCCCCGTTGTGCCTCCCCCTCCTCTCGTCCACAAACGCTCCCGCCTTTGCCCATCCCACGACACCCCTTTTCTCCTTCCTTATTCGCCTTATACACCTGGCATGCACGCTATAGCCGACCCTCTCTCTTATTCTTCGCTCTCGAGAGATCGTATCCCTAAATCACCCCCGACTACCCGCCAGCGCGGAGGCGCCCTTCTAATTGCTCTACGCTACGTTTAAATTACTTAACCCCCACTCCTCAAATTAGTTTCGGATAGTCGAAAAGAATGACGCATTCGTCGGCGAGCTTGTAGAACGCGGAAGAATCCTGTCGGGAATGCTAATTTAAGCCAGAGCCCATTTGCGCGTCGAGAAATCGTTTCACCCCCTTCTTACAACTGTCTTCCTTACTTGCGAAGTATCTCTCGATTTGTCAATATCTTTCTTCGCTTCTTCGAGAACACCGGAATATACCTCCTAATATACCACTGTGCTAGATCGATTTATAATCTATGTCGATAAGTAATAATTTATTTTAAAAACAGATTTACATCTTTATGCACGCGTAGCATGTTAATTTTACACTTCGTAAATGAATTATTCACTCGCACAAAAAAAAAACAAGTGTCAAATTAACTTTTACGTACTCATATGAGCGCGTTTATTGTTTCATATATATGCAACAATATATAATGTTAGAAAAATTTGAAAATCTTGAATTTCAACAATGTTATAGTCTTATTTCAATTCTATAATTGTTATTTTAACAATATAATATAATGATTTTAATAATTTTATTCTAAGAAAATTATAATCTTCGATTTGAGCATACAGTATTTTCTATTCAACATTTTTTCCTTTCCATTCAAGAAAATTATTCTTAAATAACAAGAATATCATTTTCTTGTTGATTAAACTACAATATAAAATCTTAAAATAAATCTCCATTCAAGTAATTTTTATTGATTTAACGCAATATAATCTAATTTCAAGATTTTCATTTTGAAACTAAAGATATTGTCAAAATAACAAGATTCTTTTTTTCTGTGCGATTTACTACTAAACAATAGAGATCAAAAGTGTGGTATATTCAAGAGTATGCTCGGTCTTCCGTTGATAATTGAGTATCGTGTACACCGCATACTTAATTTATAGTTGCGTCCTTACCTGAGCACGAGAGAAAAGCAAAATTCAAACACGCGAATAAAGAGCCATTGAAAATGCTAATTGCGTCAAATTGCGATTTTCTGATACATACCATAAGGGTGCTTTCAGAGACGTTCTCATTCTGAACAAAGCTAGCTGATGTTCCCTCCGGCTACGAATCACGTTTGCAATTAAAGGCGAAGCCGCAACCACGGCGGAAACTCATGAAGGCCGGAGACGGAAACGTACGTATCTCCCGTGTACGTTCGCCCTCGTTGCAACGACACGGGGTGCACTCACGAGGGGCGTCCTTTTAAATACGTGACCTGTAAATAATTATATGAAGGAACACACGAAGCGAGCGGCGCAACAGAACGAGTCGGCCGCGAGTCGATCGCGCCTTGCATATGTGTGACAAGCGAGTATCTGCACACACACACACGTACGCGGGATTCTTCTCGTTTCTTTATTGTTCGCTGTTTACCATCTCTATTGAGGGGACCACCCTCCTCCTTTTTACCTCGCACTCACCGTGATTAAAATCTGGTGTGTGTTTGAGAAAACGTTGGTCGGAAGGTGTCTCTGAAGTTACGTGTGAAAAATAACATGAAAGTACAAGGAATACAGGTAATCCGATATTTGGACGACGAATAGTCATGTAATTACGGAGCGTCGATTCGATAAACTCCCACTGATAACGTCCGCGAAGGAATGGTGAGACTTTGTTAGCAGAAATAATAAAAATGGTCGCCGCGTCGGAGCAACGTCTTCGTAATGGAGCGGCGGCGTTACACAAAAAGCTCCTATTAATTTTAACTAGTTTGCTGCAGCAATCGTGCATTCGCACATTTCCTCCCCCCTTTCCTGCTGCAGACTTACACCTCAGGCAAGAACGTTCCGCCCCGGTGGGGGTGGTCCGGTGCGCCGACTGCGGTTTTCATTTTCATAAAATTCGATATCCGCCCGTTTTGCGCGCGTATCATTTCTATGGATGCCATACGCGGCTGTACACGAAACGAGAAGGGCTCTCGGCCTCGCTGCATACACGCGAAGCTGGAGAACCGCAATCTGATTGTAAAGCTATTGTACCATTTCGGAAATCAAATCCGTTTCTCGCGGTCTCACCATCGATGACGGACCAATCATTCTGATTGACCAGAATCGATCAGACGCCCTTGATGGCAGTGTTCCGGTTTTGGGATCTACACCTGTGTATCCGCAAGCAATTATCTTCGAATACCGCGAGCAATTATCTCACTCGACACAGTTTTTTTATTTCTTGTTTCCCTTTGTGTCAATCGCATCAATTCTGTCGTCGATATCGGCTCGCGTTACGACGCGAGCAAACTCAGTGTAATCAGGAAGAGGTGCGTAAACGTCGAGGATGCGAGGAGGCGAAACGGTTCACGAATGCGTTCCTTGAAAGTGTCAAAAATAACGCGATCGAGCCCCGCGTGTGTTTTCGCGATATCGCTTTCAAACGGATGCGCGCGTTTGTCGAGATGCCAAGGCGGAACACACGCGGAAGAAACACGGGCGGCGGGATATCCGAAACACGCGCTTACTTTTGTCGAGAAGATTCGCGCTCTCGCGAAAAACGTTTTCATAGATCTGAAAATTGAAGTTTTCCGCAAGCTCGCTTTCTCCCTCGGACCGTAATCGCGCGCGCGCGCGCGCCACCTCGAAACGCCCGCTTTGCTTTTTCAACTCCTGCCTTCCGTCTTCGTTTTCCCTGCGCCGCATCCACCGCGCGCGATCCTGCATCTACGGGCGGGAAAACCAATTCCGGATGAAGATATCCCGGAGGAGAGACAACGCGTCTTTCAAACCCGTCAAGACGCAAGGTCGTCGTCGTCGTTGTCGTCGTCTGTCGTCTGACGACAGCGCGGCGCGAAGTAACGAGGCGCTACGCGACGAGCTCTTTCCGCGACATTTCGCGGCAAGCCATGTACATATATACATATATATTCGGAATTTATTTTATTTACCGGAACGCGGTAACATCCTACAAGCGCCGGGACATCCCCCCCCCCTCCTCCCTGTCCCTTCAGCATACCGTCTGTTTCGGCGAGATTCGCGAGCTGGAAATAAAGATCGGGGAGGGGGAGGAAGGGGAGAAAACTAACGTGCGACGAGTAGAGACGAAATCACCCCCTCTCTTGGGACCGGAGGCGTCTCATTAGGCGCGATTCAGTGTACCACACTCCGGCAGATCCCTGCCTTCCAGATTGTTCCATTTTCCTTCATACATATTTAAATTATTGAAATTGTGCGGCATTACCATATTCCATTGATTTATCGATGCCTCTCCGCGGTTTTCTCGTCCCCCCATACTACCTCCCTCGCCCCCCCCCCTGCTTCCGTCGCCTCTTGTCCCGCTGCTGCTTTCTCTTCTGCTTCATCCCTTTCGCTCCTTATCCTTTATTCGCAACTGCTTCCTAACGCTAGGCAGCTCTATTTTTACCCAACCGAAGCGCGATAAAAAATAAGAAGGGAAAAAGCCTTGAAGTCCACCCACGATGAACTCCTATTACCCTCTTTTGCTGTCGTTTTATCAATAAATATAAATGGATAGACTATGATAGATTAAGATAAAATTGGCGCGTTATTACAAGAATGAAGCAAATGATAATGAACGCATTTTTCATTAAATATGCTGCAAGGAATATCCTTTGTAATATAAAATATATATTACATCAATCCTTATTTTGGTTAAGTACTTATGACGTGGAAAAAAACCTGGAGTTATTTTCTCGTACCAATTTACATATATTTAACTCCTGGAAAAATGGATGATCAAACTGTAGAACACTCAAATGTTTTTAAAAGTTTATTTTATTAGAAGAAAAGAGGAAAAAACATTTTATTAATTAATTATAACAAATTAATTTAACTATTAGCTATTAATAATTTTGTTCTTATTAAGTTTTAAAAATACAAATTTTTCCTATCTTATACATATTTTATAACAAATATCTTTTTTCTATTTTTATTGTAAAAACACGAAAGAAAACTTATTGTTAAATAAAATATGTAAAAAAAAATTAATTATATTATTTCCATTTTTCCAATAAAAAAGGACATAGATAAACTTGTTTTTCAAATTTAAATTTACATTAAATTTAATAGTTCTTTTTAGGCGATATAATTATTAAAATTGTTATTAACAAAATAATTTGCATGTAAAGTTATCTGCTATTGATAATCAGCTTGTCAGTTGATTGCTATAGTGTATAATTGATTACTGTCATAGCTATATATGTGAGAAAGATAAAAGACAAAATCTGCTCTGCCGTAAAACCAATGTCTGTGCGCTCTTAAAATTAAACTAAACAATTTTCTCAACATGAATCCTTTCCCCCTAAAATTCTTTTACGATAAGATCTTCATTTATAGAGGTACTTAAACTTGACATCAATTTCTTAGCCACAAACAATTTTAATGTTCTCCGTCTGCTCTCAAATATATTCCTCTTTTATTTCAACTGAACAATTAATTTTGTGTCGTTTGCCAATTATACAGCCGCGCGCTTTAAAGCTCCAGTAACATTCGACTGTTTTGTTCTAATGACCATGATATCCGGGAACCTCTTACGTGGCGCTTGAGCGAGGATTTACAATTTTACAACCTATAAAGTTCGTGCCCTACGAAGCTGTACGGGTCAATCCTACTCCTGTCGTTGGTTCGAAGATCCGGTTGTGGACTCATCCCCTCGTTCCTTCCTGCTACCCCACCTTATCTTTGCAATTCGGGCTCCTATGGTTACGTCCTTCAAACACCAACGGATCGAATGGACGGTCAAACAACTTTACACCTGTTTTATGGAGCCTGATATTGTATTTAGAACCGCGATAGTGCATGCGATCGATTTCGAAACACCGATCGTAGATCGCGAGTATTACGATAGTGTTTAGAAAATATTGCAGACAGTATAGGGATACACAAATGGCCAACAAAAGACGGAGTATTCAAAAAATTAAGGACGTCAAATAGTTTGTAGGCTTTGCGATTTGCAATTTATGGCAGAGAAACCGCGTATAATTTATTCCACTACACAAAGAGATTAATTACGTTATTTATTATCTCCCGTATTTTAATAAATGTAACAGTATTCAGAACGACAACTGCAAAATCATCATTATTATTCACCATTGTTGCTGCATTCATTGACGACTTTTTTATTGTTGTCCACAAAGCAAGAAGAGTGTATAGTGACAGCACTTGCCATGATCAACTTGTCTTTAAAGTACATTGGTTAATATTTGCAAGATACCACCGGAATTATAATGGAAAACGAAGCTCTGTTCATCTTCGATCAAGTTTCGGAATTAATTACCGAGTCGCAATCTTTCTTCGAGGCATTGGTTATGCAAGCGCTTTAACGAGCTCCCTACCCCTCCTCCAGTTACTTTCAATCAGACAGGATAGTCTTTCTTTTTCTATAATTGGTGACGGCTTATTCTTGTCTGTCAAAGATTCCTCGATCCATGTGAGACACATTAAATCAATAAGCTGTATTTTTTTTCTTTAATTATGTTATGCACGAAGCACAATAGATTTACCTTTTTTCCGTTAAGTAATAATTTCGTGACACATCGGCTAGTAATTGCATAGGAAAATGTGGAAATTGGTACCTGATGATACTGCGGTTGCAATATATATCCTAAAGCCCCCGAATCTACGTGAATAGCACTTATATGAATAATACATAATGCGCAATATAACGGATTTGAAGCATATCGTTCTTGCATTATCGGATGAAGTGGCGGGCAGTAAACCACGATTTTCGCTGTTGTATCGTAACACCGTACCAGCATCCCCGGAAATCCAATGTTTCCGTTTGATGCGCGCGTAAGAAGTAAATTTCACTAAATTTTCCGGTTTTCACCGTGCGCTGAGGGTAGAGAGATTTTACAGCCCTCTTTGCCACCCATTGTTTTCCGCCGCTATCCTCCCGGTCGCCACCCTTACGGTTCATCCCCACGCCGCCGTCCTTCCCTCCGACGCCCTCCCCTCTTAGCTTTTAGAACAAATACTTAATCCGAATAGCAGGCATTTGCCTAAGTAAGTGCCCGCCATTCAAAGCAGCCCTGTTTTTATGTCCGTTGCTACATCAGGCCCTTCGAACTAGCAAAGTCTTTCGCATTGCTTTTTAGCACACATCCTATTTTACTTTTAATTGACAACTGTAGACTACATTTACTGTTTCAATGTGTGTGTGTGTGTGTTTTCCATATTGTTACAACTAGAGTCAAAAGCATAGAAGAGTTATTAATACAATAATCATTAATAATAACATATATTATTGTTTATTAAAATAATAAATTTAATGGTAATTTAATTTAGATTATATGAATGTAAAGATGCGTTATTTTTCAAGTTGCGTATAAATAAAAACTACAACCAATTACGTGTCTAATCAGTTGCTAATTAGTATCCGCTTGTCGTGCAAAAACTGTTATTTATCCGTGGATCTCTAAACAACGTAACATTTTATCCTTGATGAAACATAAATAACGAGCTTGAAAGAGCGGCCGGTTTTAATATTGGGTGATATTTGAGATCTCCCATGGGGTCAAGGAGGCACGCGAGAGCCGTTGCCATAGCTGCGTACATGGACGCGAGACTGAAAGCCGCTTATGCGGCCCTTCATCATTGGCGTACAATACCATGGATCGTCATTAACTATAATCCTCCGTTTATTCGTTGCGCGAGACCGTGCATTTGTCGAATCCGGCACGGGAAATACCGCGGATCCCCTTGGGATGGAATAATTGCCAACTTAGGTAGGAGACCATAACGAGTCCTCGTGGATGTTTAGCCGGTCCGTCTGGATCAGACGGTGCCGTTGCGTTGAATGGAGATCGCGAACTGGACTTTCCGCTGGCACATCTACGATCATTAGCGCAAGAGGACGACACCGCTTTACGGTCTGCTCTACGGAAATGGCGGATTTCAAACACGGAGATAATGCTTATCAACTCGCAAATAGAGAGGAGAGGAAGATAGGGAGAGGGAGAGAGAGAGAAAGAGAGAGAGAGAGAGATAATCTTAATAATATAAAAGCGTTTAATTTTTTCGAATATATTTTGTGCTGCTATCGAAAGAAAGAGAGAAAAGTTCTTTTAATTGTAATTTATCTAATGAAATAAAATGTAATTACAATATTGGTTTAAAAATATAAAACTCTATTTTTATGATTACAATTACAAATTAAACGTAATCACATTTTATTTTATTATAAAGTTTTGATATATATCTCGAGCTTCATTGGCAAACGTGAAAGATTTAAGCATCGTGGGAAAGAAGGAGCAGTGAACAACGGCGTCAGATTCGAATCTGATAAAAGTCTATTCGTTCCGAAGTACCGCGTGTTACACCCCGCCGCGAACGAAAAATAGAGCGCTTCGATTTTCGGAAAGTTGAGAAGGATCGGGAAATGGAGCATCTCATTTAGCAAGCTGTCCAAACTATCATTTTGTCGTCGAGCTGGCGGCTTCAAGTGCGACCATTGTCTGGGAATGACGCTCGGGAATGAGCGGCGCAGCGAAGATAGACTCAGACAGGGGAGCCGCGTCATTACTAAGGTTGTTGATGCCGGCAGTTCATTTCCACCTTCGAATCTCCAGCGAACACTCTCCTCCCTCCCTCGCCTCACCTTTCCCTTCCTGTCTTCTCTCCTTCCGTATTCTCGCCAAGGGCTCGAGAACGGAAGTTGGATCCGAGAGTCGGAGACAAAGCGAGGAGCAAGCATCCGGGGTAATCCTGTAGGAGAATGTGACGCAGTCTGGTCCTTTCCTGTCACTTCTACAATAAAGGTAATTGGAAATTTTCTCAGGAGATGCGAATGAAGAGCCGGAGGCAGCGAAGACTGCGATGATGTGACGGATTGAAAGTAGATCTTCTATCGACAGTATCGATCAGCGCCGCGACACGAAACGATCTTAAACGTAACTTTAATCCGCATATAAGGACATCTTTGTGATCTTTCTATAAATCTTTAGTACGCGACACTTTAGGCGCTCATAAGGATTTAGAAAATCTACAGTTATGGTAATGTTGCGATAGGTGCATTATTCATCTTGGAGAAGTTGTTCTTATTATTGCGGATCTCTGAACGCAATCCGGCCAACGCAATGTCACAATACTGGTGTACACAATACATTCAACTGCATGCAAAGTCATCTGGAAAATCCTCTTTTCACGAACAGTCTGTTTCGATGAAAGCAGCATAGACCGATTTTGAGAACTTTAAACTTGAACCGGTCTTAAGGAAGCATTCTCTCTCTCTCTCTCTCTCTCTTTCCTTTTTTTATTCATACATCTCTACTTTATTTTACTTCTATATAGAACGCTTCTTTGCTAGAGAATGTTTCGTATTGCATTGCTAACAATATCTTATCTACAATATTTATTTCAAAATATCAAGGCACAAGAAACTCATTGTCAGTAAAGAATTTTGTTTACGCGATTTGATATTGTGCAATAGATTTTGTACAAGAAAAAATTGTACATTTTTTCATAAAATATGTTGATAAGGCAAAAACTTACGGCGGTGATGCTACGAAAGCGGGAAATGCAGCTCAATATTGTACAATACATAAAGAGGTGTTTCGAGTAAACTGACTTCGAGGCGACCACGTAAATCACATTGAAATTAATATGCAGACGTATATTTCCAAACAATCCACCCTCCGTGTTATACTGCTCGCGCCATTAATCAGACTCCGTGCTTACAATTAGTGGCCATAACTTCCTTCACCTCAACCTTACAAGCGATCGCCGTACGTAATCGGGTGCGCTTCCGCGTTAGCCACCGATCGAGGCCGGCATTCTGTCGCGGCACGAAAGCCCCGATTACAAATAACCGAGCGGTCTTCGAACGGCAAGCTAGACCTGATTCCCGAGGGCTTTTTGCTTTGTGTCCCAGTAGGAAGGTCTTGTTTAACGACGCCCGACGTGCGGGTCCGCTCGAACGAAACCGTAATTAACCGCAGTGAATAAGCTTCCGAATTTAATTAAGGATATTGAATGGTAGCTCGGTAATAACGGACGCCCGACTATATTGGCTGCGGTGTCACAAAGCTAGGCAGGGCACGGCGTATCGTGCTCAAAGCTCGTCCAACGGTCGCTTTGATGTGGTCGCGGCCAGTGCGAAAACGCGAAGCACGAACAGACAGTGTACGAAGGGTAAGGGTAGGGGACAGCCTCCGAAAGCAGGTAGGGCTTGTTGGAGACTTCCTCTGGAACTTGCCGAAGAATTGCCAACTTTGACCGTCCTGTACATAGTCCACACATTCGCGGCCGCTGTAGGACATTCGCAGGGCACACGGTTCCCAGTTCCCTACCACATGTTCTCTTTCAGTTATCAGCGAACTTCCATCACGTTAAATGGACGAAGTCCTTCGAGCGGCATGCACGTAAAGAGAATAGAGACGCTATTCATCTTCGCCAATGTTGCATTAGTTCAACTAGTTATGATTAACGTCGCGGTATATAAATAACGTTTTTTGATACGAAAATAATTTATTACTACGTGATGGGGTACATGGGGCATAAATCAAAAGATTGGTGGCAGGTGATGTAATACTTTTTTATACTTAGCGGGTTTTTCGTCATGTTATTCGTTATATTATTGCCATATTTTTCTCCAATGGCGTGTAAAGTTATATTTCATTCGCTAAGGCGACATGCACGCGAAAGATTAATATCACATCCGGTCGGTGCAATTTACTCTCTCTCGTGGATATTGTATATTAGTTATTCGCAGTTCTTTTTCGTCGCATGTGCATGCAACAATACGTACGGGTATCATCGAATCCATTAAACTCCGTGGAAAAATTCACATTCGTGTTGTATTCCGTTACTTTGTGAAATATTCACAATGTCTCGGGTAATACGATTTGCATAATACCATTAACCTTCGCCTTCCCCCGCACGCCGATTATACCCTATTCATTCCACGTCGCGTAATTCCTCTTCGCATGTTACGTATTATGCGGCCGCACGACGTCATTATAATACTTCAATGGCATAATCCTCTATTGTGAATGTCCGCGCTCGAGCCCGGTTGCGTTTCCACGACCCAGCTGACATTATTCACGTTTGATACATTCTCGACCGGGCGATCGTCGCGGACGTAGACTCGGTTTCATCATTCCGGGTGAGAAAGGAATGGGAGAAAAGCTAGAGGCGCGCGCGCGAGACAGCCTTCCTTCCTTCCTTCCTTCCTCCAGCTTGGGTAAAGAAATTTCGCGTCTGGTCCCTACAGTTGTTTACGATGTAACACACACATACGTCGCGGAACATGAACCTTGGGCTGTCCCGGAAACATCCGGGTATGCATTCCTGAAAAATGCAACCACGACGAACGCAGCTGGCTGCCAAACGCCTGGAAAATTCCGCTTTTTCATTCTCACTCGTCCATACGATGATTCCTTCGGATAGAAGTATTTCGACCGCGAAAGGACGAGCGATCTGTTCAGGTATGAAAAATACCTTGTCCCGTGGGGTGAAGCATGGTGGAAAATTTTTGGTGAATAATTTGATTGATCCGAGACGTGGCGTCGCTCGTCCGTGGCTCCTCCGCGTACGAGCGACGGAAAACCTGCCCCGTGTGGTTTTCGTGGTGCGGGGAGGAAACTCGCCCCGTGGAGACGTATGGGAACAATTTCCGGGTAAAGCGGATTCATCAATGCTGGAGGACTGGATTTAAAATTCCTCTCGCATCACGGAAGGACGAGTGCGGGCTGAAGTAAAGAGTGGAGGGAGAACCCGGAGATCGCGGGGCACGAAGGGAAGAGGAGGGGCTGCATCTTACAACCCCCGCAGACTGACGCTGCCCGTAAAGAGTATAAATGGCACGTATAAGACGTCGCCTCCTTTTTCGTCGTCGTCGTCGTCGTCGTCGTCGACGACGACGACGGCCCAATACCGGTAGCAAGGTGTGCGCGCAGCTGAAAATTAATTTATCGGAATCGTAATGGAAAATGCTGGCTCCGTGCGAAAACCGGCGAAAAATAGATGAGACGGAACGGCGGAAACGGGAAACGGCGACCGGTTTTCTTTCCCCCTCCCTCCCCCCCCAGAAATGTATTTTCTTAACCTGCGTTGATCATATATACTTATATATCTGTTTTATATAAAAGCGCTTTTAGAGCGTAAAATTAGAAAATCGATATCATTAGTTGAATATAATTGATATCGTTAACATAGAGTGAAGTGTATGATTAAATTTTTAATATCGCTAACAAACCCCGTGTGAGAAATAATCAAATTATCGTGAATTAATTCCTGCGAATATCTAGAAAGCAATTAAATTAATTTTGCTTCGATATGCATTACCAGTATCTGAATTTGTCGTAATTACATAATTGCTATGGAAATGCTTCCCGTCAAACGCGGTGAAAGTGGCTAGTTGTATTCGCAGTCCGCAGTTATCGACAAAAGACATCGAAATACTCGTAATTGAAAATGAAGAAGACATGCGAGGATAAAATTATGATGTACTCGACAAGGAGAGGGGGAGAGAGAGAGAGAGAGAGAGAGAGAGAGAGAGAGAGAGAGAGAGAGAGAGAGAGAGAGAGAGAGAGAGAGAGAGAGAGAGAGAGAGATTGGTATAAAGCAGTATAGGAGGTCGAGCAAAGGACAAAGGGACGTGCGGAAGAGTAGAGGCTGCTGGAGCTGACACAATCCCGCCTCTTTAGCAAAGGATGTGAGACAATGCGCAACGACTATGAGGGGAATACGATTCTAAAGAACCCTGGTTATTGTATAAGAGAGCCAACCCTTTCCTTCAAGCTACAAAGACACGAGCACATTTACGTTTAAGATGTTGGAAGCTTGTGATATAATCTAAATTATTTTTGTATATTTCGTAAATATGAAGTTAATTAAATTAGCAATTTAATGTCGATTTAAATTTATTTTATTTTATTAGAACATGTGATGTTTTTTTTTGATATCACTATTAATTTATATTCGCTCACATTATTCTTGATGACGACCATTGTACTGGTAAGAGCGTGAGTACGAATCGACCCCAGCAATTAATTGCTAGGGGCGATAAATTCGAGAGAGAAAAGGGGTTAAGATAATAGCGAAAAGATAGCGCAGCCCCGTCGCTAATTTGCGCTCTACCTTCCTCTCTCTCTCTCTCTCTCTCTCTCTCTCTCTCTCTCTCTCTCTCTCTCTCTCTCTCTCTTCTCCGTAAAGGTGGATAGTGAAGAATCCACTGATTAAAAGGTTATTTATTGCGTCGAATTCTTAATTTTCCGGAGGGTCGAGTATAATTAAAAGCCGCTTGTGCGCCTGCTATAAACGCAAATGATGAAATTAAGTGACGTCCGGTACGCTTCCTGAAATGCCCCGAAATATTGAGCAACTGCAAATGCATCAAAGTATCATGACATCTCTGGAGAGAGAGAGAGTGAGAGGGCTCTTATACGTCCTATATGTATGTATATACCTTCGAATGAAATATAGAAATTCTGCATCCTGCTTTCCTGCGAAAACCACCGAGTACGCAAATTCAGAGCCTAGAATTTTAACGTAGCGACAACGTTTAACCGGTATTTTACAGCACCCCGAGGCAAGGCTTTGCCAACCCTTGCGCCGCGAAAGGTTACCAACGAGGGGGAACTCCGCGTAAACAACTCCTTCGCAAACTTCTCTCCTTGCGAGTGTCCCCAGCTAGAATTTCGAATTTCCAGGTTTCATCTCACGCCCCGCTTGCCAAACCTCCCGACGACACCCAGCGCCGGCGTCAACTTCTATTTTCTCGTCTACATCTTGCATGTTGACGGATCTTGTTTGCCAGATTAAGATCTCGAATAAGTTTTAATGTTCTACTTCTTCGAACACTAACTCGTTTCTCATTTTTGCGTGAAAAGCCAATTAATTTTCCTTAGCGAATTAAATTGGGACAAATAAGAAGAATTACGATTTTTAAGCAAGTGGCGCGAAGGGAGAGTTACCTACAAGTTTAATGTACCCGCAGCTACTCTATATTTCGCGCGTGTTCTTCATACGCGAGAAGTTTCGTAGCTCCAACTAATTTGTGACGAATCCTTCGCAAGATGGTAAGGGACTCATTTCGCTTGGCTGATTGTGTTACACGTAATTTGCAAATTACAACCCATTTGCCACGTCGGGGTCGCGCGGAATTTCGATACGATTGTTCGGATAATTCGACGTTAATGTAGGATAAATCCTAATTGCTGACAAAAAAGATCAAATAAACGTCTGCTGGAGGAAAATCGCGACATACAATTAGAGAGGGTAATGGAGCACGGCGGCGCTGGCGCTCATTGATTCGCAAAATCGCGCGAATACCTTTGTCAATTACGCGGCGACGCGGGAGTGAAAAACCGTCGTCGGTCCGCGGGTGGAAAAAAAAAGGGAAGAAAAATCGGAAGAAGCGGGAAATATGACATGGCACAGATCGTATCGATCAATTGACGAGGGATGAAAGAGGATGGGATGGAAAACCGTCGCGTCCACGCGACTGCGCGACTGGTTTTTGCGGTCGGACGTCGATCGTTTTTTTTTTTTTTTTTTCTTTTTCGGAGATACGCGGAAAATACTTCAATCGCGATGTGGACGCACGCATACCGACGAACGCGCGCACGAGAGAGAGAGAGAGAGAGAGAAAGAGAGAGAAACGGACGGATATGCGGCACGGCGACACGCGTAGCACGCATGTGCCGGCAAACCGGCTTTGATATTCCATGTTTGTGCAATTACGCGCGACCCGTTTCGGGCCGGACGTTCATCGAATTAAGGTGCATTATGATAATCACATTCGATACTGCGATGCCGGACACATTCCGTATTAATTAATTGTCACTGCCGTTTTTCCCCGCCGGTCCCTTTTAACGGACGATTTTCGGCGAGCGCAAACGTTATTGATCGGGCGGTTGTTGCAATGCGCTCGCACGACGTGCATCCGTAGCATGCGTGCGCGCATGTATATCTACTTCTCCTCACCATATAGCGCAATTAAATTTCGTCCTTGATTGAACTTCTGCGTGTTCGACGATGATCTTCCTTTTTTTTTTTTTACATCACGCCGAGAATATCGCGTTCGTTCCCTTCGGACAAGCGAGTCCTTGGAGAAGGAATATTCCAACTCGGAACTATCCTTCAGACCGTGGGGAGAAAATACTTCCGTTGTTCGCGCGTTTGCTTATCTCGTTCTATACGATTCGTACGGTGCACGCTATCGCCGCATGGAAACGATTTCTAACGCAGCGTCGCGACGTCCCGGCGCGGTCGGCTACGCCCCGCTAGCGCGACACACGTCGGTGAATTTCTATCGAAACACTTTTCCCTCCTGTCCCGCCCCGTGAAACGGGCGAATTTCCATTCGTGGCGAAACGACACGACGCATCTACATGATATTATGCGCGCCGGCGAAACAAAGTGTTACGCGAACGTAGTTTTTCTCTTCCTCGCGCGCCCCCTCCCTCCCCGGCTAAAACGGGGGTAGAACCGATGGAAATTCGGTCGGATATCGCCGGCTCTCTTATATCCCCCTCCTTCTCCTCCCCCCTTTCCCCCCGAGCACCGCTAATCTAAATTAAATGGGGGAGGAGATGCTAATGATCCGTTACTTCGAAAGGTAACGCCGCTTCTCTCCGGCCCGGTACCACCCTTTAATCGATTCAATGGTCGAGGTTGAGGCAAAAGAAGGAGAGTCACTCGCTCCGCTAGGATTCAATGCCGGTTTTACATAAAAACGTGTAGAACGCTCACAGGGACGGTCTTTTTCAATCCCTTTAATTCGACTGTCACCTTCGCGCTTAACCATTATGATTTCGTTTCGATTCAAATATCTCTTTCGTTATAACGCGATCGAGCGGATAGGAGCGCATAGACCGGCTGTTTGCACACACGCGAACAAGGGAGTCAATCGCAGTCGATCGGGATACCGTGTCTAGCGTAGAGGGGTGGGGTTTAGGAACTATAGGTTCTTCTTTTATTCTTGCTTTCGTCAAACCGAGCTTTCTCCGCGGGAGTCGGGACACGACTTCGTATATACTCGGGGACGGGTATATAACGCGCCCCGTACGAACCACATCGACGTATAACAACGACGCGCGTATCGCGCAACGTCCAAACAGGCATCCTCCCACGTCGTGCTACACTCGATATACTCACGGCGATATTGGGAATATCTCGATATGGATATCGATATTGCACTTTATATGTATCTTCCACCCTCGCTCGGCGAAGGAGTGACGCGGCGCGGAGGCGGAGAACGCGAGGGTGGAAGCTCGGTATGTGCCTCGTTATGTTTGTCTGGAGGTAGTGAGCCATGAGTAACACGCGGGGAAAACGGAGCAAACTGCGCCGTCAAGGAGAAGGCGGCGGGGTAGGAGGAGGCAACGGGACGTCAAAAGAAAACGTGGAGGTCGAGAGATAACGGAGCGAGTAATCCTAAGCGAGTTGTGCTAAAACTGATTGGACTGCGCCGGGCACCTGCCCCGGAGAGCTTTCGCCGCCGCGAGGGATAATTGATGGTGAAGGACCGCGAATCCGCGATTTGTCATCGTTCCTGTTTACACATCGAAGCGGACGGTTAATGAAGAGGAGAGAAAAGGGAGAACGGGACAAAACGCACGCGCGCGCGTGGTCACGCGTGACTTCACATAAGGAGAGCTTACGTGATGACAACGCGCGTTACGCGGTGGACGTTGATGCATGCAGCATCACGCATGATTATTTGCTCTTTCTTTATGTCCCGCCATTTCTGGCGCAGCAGCGCCGTGTTTACGACGGATCGCTCGGTTGGGTTAGCCACGCTTCTTTTTTTTTCTTTTTTTTTTTTATTTTTACGACGCAGCCTAGTCCGATATATCGAAGCGGTGGTGGCTCGCCACGCGCTTCAACTCCCGCGAGTACCCGTTCAAGCTGCCGATCACTGTAGCGCGCCGATAACACGCGCGTTCGCTTGTACGCCACACGCGGGAGAGAAAAAAAAGAGAAAGGGATAGAGAGAAAGAGAGAGAGAAAGAGAGAGAGAGAGAGAGTTTCGGATGCCAGCGCTGTCAATTTTAATTGGCTCCAGCGAGCCATGGCAGGACCTCTATTCACCGGATCAGTGATATGCAAATGCGATTTAATGACGCGATATCTCCTATGCATGCCGTCCACCGTTGATGAGACCGATGCGATGCCGAAAAGCTGTATGTCGAATCTATTTTATTATATTGTCGTAGCGTTACAGCAGACTCTAAGCTGACTGGACAAAGTTTGAAAAATACTTTATTACTTTGCGCGCTTGAAAAATTTCCGCGATTTTTACAGTAAATAGAAAATCTCACTAATATTTGATGTTATCTATATAGCCTTCTCCTTATCTAGATTATAATGTATCCCCATTTTTATCATAGATAAAAGTAATATTATCTTTTTTAAATTATTTAAATTAATGTGAACAACGAGTACGAAATATTTTCTTAGTTTTAATCTACAATTTAACTATTTATCCTTACGGAAATTTTTGAAATGGTAGCAACAGATTGCACGGATAAAAAAATAGCGCAAACTGTGAAAACTGTCTCAAAGCTATAAGCGGTTCAAAAACTTTTACAAAGAGCTTTGTTAGTTATCTTATATTCCTTTGTTGTTTTAACTTTGATTTTATTTGATTTAAATAAAAATAGGACCATTTATAGCCAGATTAAATTTTTAGAAAATGAAATGATATTGCTTTTAGAAGCCTAAATTGTTTTGTTCAACTGTGATATTATGTTAAAATTATTTAAGTAAAACAAAATATATAATTTTAATTTTATTATTTGTCTAAATAAAATTAAAATTACATTCTTTTTTTATCTTAAGAGACCTGATGAGACATATTTTTTAATTAAAATAATAAACATTGTAAAGAATGCCAAGTTAAGTAGAATCTAAATGTGAACGCATATAATATTATTACAACATGTTGTGTATTTGACAAATTAGTAATTCTGATCTTCGTAATGTACAACTATATACAATGTTGCTACACAGTTTTGAATATCGTTCGAGAATATGGGTGTAGATCAACTATGATTGCACGAAGCGCACACGAAACTTTCGCGATGAACGGGGATGAAGGAGAAGCTCTCATTGTAAAATCCGTAGTAATAAATGTCCGACGTCATCCTTGTGCCACCTCGGTCTCGGGTTGCTGTCTCTCTCATTTTCTCTTTCCCTTTCCTTCCTTTACCTCTCCCCTCTCTTCTCTTTCTCATTTTCTCTTCATCCAGTTTCCATGCCGTCTGTCTCTTTTCTCCTAATTATCCCTTATCTATATCTCGGTCCATTTGGTTCGCAATGACGTTATCTCGCCTGCTCGGACTGAGTAGAGACGCCTCCTAATCTTATTACTCAAAGTGTCGGCCGGGGAGCGAAGGAGGTTGCAATGGCAGTTTCCCTTCATACTGCGTGTACCTTTCGGTCTACTCCCTCGTGATAACTCCTTTCGTCTCTCTCTCTCTCTCTCTCTCTCTCTCTCTCTCTCTCTCTCTCTCTTTCTCTCTTCCATTTTCACTTCCTTTCGCTATCTTTCTCTTCTTCGCTCTTCCTCTACCCATCCTTTTCTCCCACCGAAGCGGACACTGACATTGAGGGATTAAACCATTGGCAATCCGACTCTAATTACGAGTAACGGATTAGTACGTGTGCACCGGCAAAGTGGCGGGCAAACGAGGAAACTTTTGCGGACGACTACATATGTATGGGACGCTACAAACATACGTTCGTGCCATGTACCGCTTTGAGAGTTCATAAGGTACGCCGGTACTTGATCCTGCGTCCATTATTCGGTATTCTCTCGTAATCGTCCATTATCGAGCGTCAGAGCCGAGCGGTTGCCATCGCATAAAAACAGAAATAATGCAATACTCAAATATTCGTATTTCCATAAAAAGATATAGGAAAAAGGGAGATATGCTAAAATTTTATTCATCCAGATATCAAGCACGTTTATTTTCCGCTCATACTTGAACGATACAAGGCATTATTATCGGTCGTAAAAAGAACGACGATATTAAATAATAAATGCTCATTGAATCGCTCGTTTCAACGTAGTTGTACAGATGAATCTAATGCAAATGTAGATTAAAAAATACTAGCATGGGCCATTGTCTCGGGCCGGAGGGAAAATTGTTTCGTGGAACAGAAGCAAATCGCTAGTGATTGCAGCTGCCTGAGAGTAGAATAGAACGGTTACTACGCTATTGTCCGGATACACCGATCCCATCCCCACGGTGCCACCTTTCGCCGCGGTTGCCCTTGCATCGCGACGACGACAGCGCGGCAACGAATCCGAACATTTTTGACTAATGGTCCGTGAGCGAGAGTGTTTGCCGCCATTATCGTAACGCCGGGGTATGTTGGGGTACAATTTCACCGACTCCCCGTGTCTACGAGAGAGAATTCTTACGGCGCCTCTCTCAACTTCCCCCCCCCCCCCTTTCCTCCGCCCCTCTCGAGAACCTTGATCGCCCGTCCAGTCATCCGGAATCGTTCCGCCGTATCGAGGATAAGGATCCTCGAACGAGCGATCCCGAGTCGTTTCGACCCTTAAAATCTCGACCTCCGAGTGAATCGACGCCGAAGAGCCTCGTACGCGCTATCGTTCCAAGTGCTCGCGACACTTTCTTACGTATACGAGGCAAGGAGGGTCCGGGCGGCCGCCATGAAACTTTACGATCCAAGAATACGTGGCTAAACGAAAAGGCACGATATACGAAATTTCAAATTTCACTTATCTCTGGTTTCCGCTTTGTAACATTTTTAAAGAACCCTCGGACAGTCAGGATGCTTATTATTAAGACACTCTTCTAAAATACACACCGAGAGGATTTTCTTAATTTCAGAGACAAAAATAGATTAATATTGAGATTGCATAGAATAATGAGATTGTATAGGATTTACTCTACGAATGATTTTCCACGAATATATGTAAAGACTATATTTTTTAAGCTAATCTACAATGTGCTTTTTACTTTGTGTTTTTCCATTGTCTTTTTTGCTTCTTCGCACAATATTTTAGCGAAATTGGCAAGATAAAAATTGACGAACTACGAAAGAGAGAAACATGTGTGACAAGAAACACGATTATCGAAAGTAGTGCACGAAGAGTAAAAAGGCAATAGGCAAAAAACAAAAAATATAATAAAGCAAAGAACATTTTGTAGATTAGCTTTTAGTTTAAACGATATTCATCAAAAGACAAACATACTCTTATCCATTAAAAATATATATTAAGAGGGCTTGCAAAGTATACAGTTCTCTTATGTCGAGAATACAATTTTTTCGATTAAACATTTATCGGATTATTATTATTATTGTTATTATTATATTTTATGTATGAACACCAATACGCAATTTGTGCTCGTATGGATTCGAGATCAGGCAAAAAAATTCAAAGCACGTCATCTTTATTTCGCATACGCGTAGCATTGCCAGCACGCTAGCGTAATACGAGTGCCGTGGTATTTTTATTTTAAGCTCTTAGATTTATTCGTACTGTAAAATGTTAAGCCCGACCGTTTGCACGTGGAAAAGAGAATAACTCCGCTGCACGGAAATCAGGGATTTTTGGAGAACGTGCGTTTTGGCCGAAAATGAATCGCGCCATAAAATCATTTCAGCGTAGGCGTTACGGCATGAAGTAAACTCGTTCCACATGATGTATGGCGGACGTAACGACTTCGAGCGAGAAAGGGTTTATCGCGCGCAGGTTTGCGGCGGGACAGTCGCCATTAACCCTTGACGCCCATCCTACGGGCGAATCCCCGAAAAAAAAAAAAGGGTACTGCATTTTAACGAACGTCATTATAATGCGGATTTAAGATAATAATTTTTACTCCCGGACGTGCTAATGTTTTTAAAATCAATCAAGGAAAAATCATTATTAAATAATCTCCGTAATTAATAATCATCCGGTGTGACCGATGGCAAAACACGTTTTGTCATCCACAATGAGAAAACTCATATATGCTCGACATGTTATTCATTACCCGCGCGAAGATGCATATCCATTACAGAAGATAACATGATGGATGGACGTGCATGCAACCGGCAACCGGTGAGAGAGGACGAGATTTCGGAAAGAATGATCCATCATTTACGAATGCCTCCGATTCGCATTCGCGTGTTATCGCGTCAACTATCTCGATATGTCGCGCTTGAAAACCGTAATCATGCTGAAATTCAGCGTCCCCCCCACTCTCCCCGACGTCCCCTCGGCATCCCACGGCCGCGTGGATCACGCAAATGTCACCGATCGCCATTTCCGACATTACCTTTACGGATAGATGGGTATAAACGGTAGAACGAGTGTCGATCAGGGGCAGATTATTTGAACGCTCGGGCGCTCGATCGTGCCCCCGAGGAGGAGGTTTCAGGTCCTACGGAGGCTGTGAATGACGGGTCATTTTCGCAGCGGGATACTATCCCGATCACAAGAGACCATCCGCGGCTCCCGTACGTATGTTCTCCCCCTTTCCTTTCTCTCCCTTTCAAGACTATACACAGCGCGAAATGCCAGAGATTAACCTTACCCAACTATCCCGAGCAACCCCCACGATCTTGCGACTCACCGCCGCAGAGGGTGATTTCACGGACTGACGCGCGGGTCTAATCGGTTCGAGTTTAAGAAAGGCAATTTCGACGCATCGTCGACCGATGAATCGTCCCGGAATCGCTGTATCGGATCGACGGTATATGTGAGACAGATGAAGCGAAAAAGACCGTTCGCCAAACGAGATGCGAACGGTGGGAGGTGCAGTCGTACAAGTTGTCGGAGCAATCGGGGGTGTACGATTGATCTGCGAAAAATGGAAGCCGCGCTCCTCCGGTGGAAGAAATTTTCTTGTCAAAGGGAAGTCGTTTCATGTAAAATAAGAAGCCGACGCGGTAACGTACGTGTGTTTGCGCGGTGTATCGAGTTACTCCTCCTTAACTTGTTACTTCATCAGCGGTAAAACATCCGTCGTCGCGAGCCACCGCGAAATATTCGCCGCGCCAGTCAGCACCGACTGCGCGCTCGCGTTTCATTTATTTTGTTGCGAAAAAAAGTGGAAAGAATAATAAACGAAAAGTTCGGGCTCGCGCTTGTAAAGTATAAACGGAGCTGGCAGGCGGGACGTGGGGGTTGCGGAAGAGATGTCGCGTGATATTTAGACGGCATTTTTACGGCAAAGCGTTAAACGTTGTATATTTAAAAACGTGCGTCGCGTATATCGCGATATACATTTACGCTGACCGCTTCATTTCGCAAGACTCCCCGCGCGCGCGTTTGTCGAATCTCTCTCTCTCTCTCTCTCTCTCTCTTTCTCTCTCTCCGCCGCGTCGGATATCGCGGGGGTGGCGGTATCTTTCAATTAATGTTTGTGCAGCGTCCGATATTTAATATGGAAATTCTTCGATACTTCGCCAAGAGTATAACGAAACTGCGCTCTAGGTCGACTAAAATTTCTGGATTCTCGTAGAACGCCCGCTGAAAGCTGCCGTTATCGATTTTATCTATTGGGTATTTCTCGACAGGTACTCAACCCCCGCCTACGATATCCCCTTCTGCCCTCCCGCCTGCCTGCCTGCCTGCCTCGCCCGCCGGCCTCTTACGCCACCGTGTTCTCTTTCATTCTGTTCTCCTTTTCACAACCTAGGGTCCCATCCTCTAAGCCGCATTGTTGTTTTGGAACAGCGGCACGGTATTTGCTCTCCATTTTCCGTCGTATTTACATTTAATTTATACTCAACGGCAGTCCTTGCTTGTTATTTCGACATAGCGAAAAACACCTAGGTTACCGGTATGAAAAGAAATATTCGCAAAAACGTTGCGCTCGCGAACTCGAAGAGTGGAAGATGACGCGAATTGCGAAATGAATTTACCTCGCTGCACCGTCGCGTCGCGTGCTGCCTTTGCCGAATGTTTTCGCCTCGAAGTGTGTTCGCTAACCGTTGCATTCGTTCCCATTGGATACTCCATTCGGCGGATGACAGAGTTCCGGGGGGAAAAAAACGGCTGGAATGTGATTTTTCACTTTTTTTTTTTCTATCAGGCCACCGTTCGCGGGTCGATACGCACTTTAATGAACTCAAAGTGTAACCTCCTCCGCTACATCACCGCCGGTGCGTTGCCTACCCTCGGTTGGTTTTAGAGCAGCCACCGCCAGCCTCCCCCTCCGGTAGCGGTAGTGGTAGTTCCCGTCAAACTGCTTCTACGGCTAATATTTACATTTATTAACTCCCTCGTCGTAAATGAAATTTTCAGATAACTTTTAGGATATAGCCTGAGGGTTATAATGCTATCCAACCGACCGCCCCATGGTCGTCCCGACGACGTGCTCGACGATGGCAGCGGGGTTTGCGCGTCCTCTGTCTCTCTTTTTCGTTGCTCTTGTTGCATTGTCAGAAGCAGATTAGCCAATAACTACTCCCGGGTTAAACCCCCCGTCATGGGTTTAAAGGACGGCACTGCCTCTGATTGAAGGCTCCGCAATTTTTCCTCTCTCTTCTATTCCGCATTTCTGCCTCTTTTCGCCATCCCTCTCTCTCTCTTTCTCGCCCCTCTCGCTCCTCTTCGAGATCTTCGTGGGTAGGAATCTATCAATTTAGACTGATGCACCGTCTACAAGTCGGGCGACTTTTTACAGCGCAGACAGGAAGACGAGAGCGGAAGGGGAGGAGGAGAAAGCGGTCCCCCCCCCCCAAAAAAAAGTATGCACGTGTTGTAATTGTAAAAAGCACTTTACAAACTGTGTATGTCGGTAGTTAACGGTATATCATGGCAAAATATAAGGCTACAAAGGCTGCGGTTCATTCATTCACAAGCGCGACTGCTACGTATGTAGAAGGCAATCCGCGAATGGAGAATTGACTGTTAATTGTTTCGTTACATAACTATTGCATATTACATAACGTATTCGCCCGTGGCAGTACGCCACGTCAAAGCCACGATATACATTGTTCTCATATGCATCGTTTTAGACAAGCTGCCCTGAAACGTTGCCAAAATTTCACGTCCTGTCGTACTTTTCACGACTCTAACGAGTGCGCAAATTCCCGTTATGGCGTGCCATTCACGCGACGCGGGTATACAAGAGTTTCGGAGTTCGGAGTTGAAAATTTCGCTGCGTGCACCACCTCCTTTGATTTCGTCAAAAATTGTGTACGCCTGAAAAGTTGGAATCTCAAATAAATGTAAGCACGTTGATTGGTCTAACGAACTCGTTAACGAGAAAAACATTTCTGCCGGCGCTCGCGTTCTGATACTCTTGATTACTCGGGAAAGCGGATTCTTTTTACTTTTCTGACTGGATGGTTTTGCGCCTGCGGGTCATCGAGCTGGATAATGAAACATGCAAATGGAAATGAGGCAGTGCTGTGTCAGATAATATTATGACTGTCCACAAGGAAGAACGAACGCTCGGTCATTTCAGCGTACAGACTTTCAACGATGCTTTTACCATCAGCATTGAAATTCTCACACTATACTTTATTATTGCAGCTTTCGAGGCGGATCTTACCAAGTTCCTCATTCGCGAAAAATAATACTTGATCGTTATAATCGGCAATTTGTAGGGAAAACGCCATTTTATTTTCCCTTTGTCGGCAGAACGAAATTTAACACCTGAATTCGATACGCTGCTTTGGACATTCGATTAGTCTGCCGTTGTGTCGAAATGTATTTTCTATCGCTCGTCAAAATCTATTTCCTATTGCAGTTATTTCCACCGGAAAAAAAAAAAAATTACTTCTGTCCTGTGTTAATATTAAACTGAAATACTGTTATTTGGGAGATAAAATGTTTCTGCCGTTAAAGCTTTATTTTCAGGTGAAAAATCAATATCAAAGATGTTTTGCGCTTTCGAAATCCGGGCCATTATGCTATTGTCCGCTTATTGCCCTGCAGGATTTGCACAACTCGCTGGCATTCTCGGTGCAAATTCGCGCAAGATCCTCGCGCGGAAAAACGACGGCGGGCGCGCGGATATTCCATGGCATGTGATGCAACAAGCCGCGACAGGGGTGCATCTAGATGCATTCGCCGCGAACTATTTTGCAAGGGGGTAATAGAAGAGGATTCAATATTTCCTCCGAAGGCATCGCGGGGCTGGTATCGCCATGGTTACGGCTTCAGTCATGCGGATTGCTTTCCTCCTTCTTCATGTTTTCGTTGTTTGACGTCGTTTTCCTTGGCGGGGCTTCTCATTCAATCCTCGAGCTCGCTCGCAATACTGCTCGCACACAACGCGTCATTTTACAAATTTCCCCTTTATTCCGGCCGCGCCGCCGTTGAACGCGGCGTGGCGCCGCGCGCCCCATTCCGTCCACGTAAAGCATAAAACTCGTCGCACCACTTACGGGAGCGTAAGAACAGATTGATACGGAAGTAATACACGTCCGAAAAATTCGGTGCGGATCGCGGCAGCGCGCAGAGAGGCAGTTTGTAAACCGAGTTTGACGTAGCTCTCGCTAAGCGGGCGCACACTGAATATTCGCGTGCGTACACGTCTACCATTTTCAGAGGAATTCAAATGTTGTGAACAGTTGTGTGCATGATACAATGTAACATGATGCAACGCCGAACGTATGATAGATGCAATTACAATTGGATAAATCATTGTTTCAGATTTCGCGTTCGTTCGAAGACATTACCATACATATAAAATGTAAAGTAATATCATTGAACTCTTAAAATAAGAGAATCGTATACTTTCGAAGATTTTAACACATATTCTTAATGAATAAGAAAGTATTTTTCTTTTCTATTTTTTTTGCAATATCTTTTGGAACTAAGAATGTTTTATGTTATTATATATAGCATAAGCTGTAATTTAGCGTTCGATGCTGTAACGGTAATAAAAAGTGGTTGGAAGAACTAACTTATTATCTCAGACAAAATAAATCCCATCAAAAAACCTTAAAAAGGTAAAAAAGATACGCCAAGTACATAAACGCGTACTTTCCAAAATAAATTTGAGATTAATACAGTTAGCCAAGTATATTTTAAAAAAGGCTTAAATTTATTTTATTAAACTTTTTATTTTATTTTATTAAATTTTATTAAACATCTATTTAAAAATTGGTTAAACGGGTTGATGTACCAATTTTAATCGCGGACTGGTCGCAATCGAAAGCTCACATCAATATTCTATAATAAAATTGCTATTAAATTTTTTATTTTGATTTTAGTTTCTGAAATATTTTAACTGAAAGTGAATTTGATAGCTAAATTCCAGATAAAGCTTAGTAGCAGAGTGACATTAGCGCAGTGAAGTTTGCGTCATGCAGCACGATTCTTTATGTACTTGGCGTCGTTGATGTTTTAAAGATTATATTTATAATTTTTATTAGTTTTTTTGTTTTTATAAATTGACAGAAAACATTGTGTTTTAATAAAGTTTAATTTTCCTCTTATATTTGTGAAAAATCAGTTCTAGAATAAATCTTATAATCTTGTGAATGTATCCTTATTAAAATTAAGAGCATTTACTACAAATCTTTTTAAGAGAATTTTCTCTAAAGTAAAGAAAAATCTCTTGGCGCTTGTTTTAGAAAAAAAAATTGTAGAAATAAGAGGAAAATTTTTTTCGGTGTATATATCTTTCTAACATAGATTCTCACTTTGATTCTTTGTTAGAAACGAAGACACTACTATCGTTATTTGCAATATCGTTGGTATTCGCAAGCGTGAGCGTCGCTTGTCGCGCGACGACTTTAGCGTCACTAACAAATTTTCGTTCGCTTCTCGCGGAATGCTCCTCTTAATTACGGTCTCTGTTGTTTCTGGTTATTTATGTCGAGAAGACCATTCCTCCTAGTTTCTTATTCGCGTTTTGTTTGCAGCGCGCCGCACTAGCTTGCTTTTGTTTAATGGTCCTTCCATCATATTCTTCGCTACCTCGAGTCCGTGCTATTATCTTCTCAACGAGCCAGCGATTCCCTTGGGCTAGGGCTCGCCGTTTACTTAAACTTGCTGTATTCATTATCAATGTCGGCGCGATGTTTCCAACTTGATGCACCGCTCAGCAGCATCTTGATGCATTTTCTATGCCACGATACATCGCGCTTTGATTCTCGCACCTGGACCCTATCAAGGGTTACAGCTATCGCTCGAAGGTCGATATATTCGGCGTATAGGAGAAGTTCGAAAGCTATGGGATTTCGTGGATAATATTGCAGCTGCATTGAGGGGCCGGTAACATTGTACACATCTAGTCTAGAGGAATACGTTGTAGCATGATATGACCATAGAGATCATGTGTAAGGGGCCGCTGTATCACGTGACGCTCGTATTTCATGACCGACGTAATATTGATTTTATCTTTGGCACCGGACCTTCATGTTGGACCGTCGTGTGGACAATATGACCGTTTAATAGTGTTCGACAGCGCAATAAATGGTCAAGGTTGTAATGTGGATGAAAACAGATGACTTCCGGTGACGAAAATTATCATACTGGTATTAATTTATCAAAGTAAATTTATCGTTAAATATTATCTACAGTTAAATCCAATCTTATTAGACGCTTGTAAATAGAGAATAGAGTTGTGTGTAAAATAAGAGTAAAATCTTCAATATCGCGAAAGGCAGCCGCATTAATTATCTTGCGATAAAATGCGCTCGTTCGCTAATATTAAATTGCTTTTCGACGCCATTCGAGCCTTCATAAATAGTCGAAGTAAGATGAACACGTGTATACTAGCGTGCGCGTAACAGAAAGCCTTTTGAACGCGGAAGAGGCAAGGTAGACGAGAGGGAAAAATAAGATAGCTGCTGGCTCTTCTTCGCTTCGGAAACTAGCCCAAGAGGTTTATTACGAACTCTCTCGTTTCACCCTTCTTTCCACCTTCTTTACTCATTTCTCTCTCTCTCTCTCTCTCTCTCTCTCTCTTTCTCTTTTTCTCTTATCTTTGACCCTTCACTTGTTCGTTTGCACTCTTTTTATTGCTCCTAGTTTTCACGTTGTATACTTCAATAATATCTAATGCAGCGAACAAAGCTCCCGTTTTTGAAAATCCGTCATAAAACTGCCAGTCGTCGATTCACGAGGGATTCTGGAACACAAAAGCGCGAATATATCACTGCACTAACGCGTGTGCCTTACTGAGACAGCGATACTCTTCTCTATGAATGACATAAGTCGACATCGACAGATCTAAATCGTCTCGCGTAAATGGAAATGGAAAATTTAGCGGAAGATTTTCTCGTTACGGTTACCGTCAGAACGGAACGCTCCGCTACGTACTTTATCACTTCGTCCGAAATCTCCCGAAGTAACGATCCCCATCGGTTTACGCGCAGATTCGCGGAGCCCGAAAAAGCTGGCTCGGGCACACTTCCAAGAAAAGAAACTGGCGCTCTCGCATGGCGAGCCCGAACTCCTACGCGGAAGTAGTTTCGACTTTCGACAGTCACATAACTCGAAGTCTTCTCTAATGTAGAAAATAGATAAGGGACGGACGGCACGGCGGCGGGCACGGAGAGCACGGCGAGAGAGGTAACCGAACTTTAATAAACTATACGTATATCTATACGTACGTATATATGTTTCTATGTACGTGCGGCACTCGCAGTAGAACTCGCCTCTTCCTCGTGTCCTCCTTTTTTCTCCACTTCTTGTTCCTCCGCCCTTCCTGGCTCGGTCCCTCGCCAGCGCGGTGACGTCTACACGAACGGTAAATCAGTTTATCCTACTCGCTCCGGAAGCACCTACCGGCATTGTTCGGCAAACAGTAATTCATTACATTCTATGACTCTATGAGACGTGAATGCGCCCCCTTCGATAACTTCGGGAACGTCCCTCCGCTAGTGTCTTCGCGTCTCTCCTTATCCCGTCGTGTTACTCGAAAGGCCTGACGCTGCTGTATACGCGAGCCTCGTGAGAACTTTGCCGCGGAACTCGAAATGTTCCGTCGACGACGATGCGGCATCTCAATCATGGCCCGCTTCTACATAAATTGCTCCGGTGTACGTTTCATCGGACAGACGGAGGAATTTCCTTCATTTCGATATTCCGGTAATAAATTATTTCGCTACTGTTTCGCTTTTCCATATATTGCTGCATATAAATAATTATTTGTGATTAAGTAATAAATAAAGTAGTTAACTAATAAATAAAGTTTTATCCATTTAATATATCTTATAAATTGCGAAATGAGATGTGTACGCACACATCAACTTGTGTAATCACAATGTGCACCGAGCGTCTTTCTCTTTTGACTCGATCGGCCATTATCTCGGTTGATGCTCTAATCGGCTAAACTGCTAAAGGAGAAGATATATCTACCAAGGCCTACGGAAAGAGACGTTTGATGCACGCTGAATGCAAGCGCACGGAATGCCATTTCTCCCACCTGTGTGTACTACGCGTAATGTAAATGACACATATTGCCCGGGGGAAAATTGTGGAAACCGCGAGGCGTCTCTCGCTACGAAGAAGGAAGAAGCGAGGGGGAGGAAGTACTGATAGCAGTTGGATGGTGAAAGCAAAGAGAATAATAACGAAGAGAAGACGGGAGGAGTAGTGAGAAAGTAAGGAGGAAGAGGAGAGAGAGAGAAACTGAGAGAGACTATCCTGGAATAGGTATTCATCGCCCTGCAGTAATTGGATCTTGCGCGCGGCCCTTCCTCTATCTCTCTGATAAGGATTTATTATTCAAATCAAATGTTTTGAGAAAGCTTCTTATTCGTCGAGATCGTCGCGCGGCGAACGCTTCGGCGGCTGCCAATCCTTTCTTCCGGAAGCCTCGCACCCCCCCCCCCCTGCCGCTCCCTCGAGTGGCCGTGAATTTAACGAAGGGTAACCGGAGCGATCGCAAAAAATGGAATGCATAACATCGACGAACTCGATCGCTAAGGGTTCCGCTAATGGGCCAGTAAGACTATATTATTTCCCACTTTTATGTACATACGGAGAATAATGGTAATAGAAGCTTTGCGAACGTGTCACAACGGCAGCTACTGCTTGTCAGTCGCGGCCTTTAATGTCAAAAAAAAAAAAACCTTCTACATCGGACACAACGATCACGCGATAAACAGCCTGACAAATTTCATTTCGTCTTGGCGGTGCACGGTCGTGGCGTGCGTGCGTGTGTATCAGCACTTTCCCAAAATAAAATGAAATTTGCAGTTGATGGTAATTCAATAACGAAAACCATTACTCCGCTGCATAGTGCGCACATGGCCATACGCAGAAAGAGAAGAGTAAATGCGATAGAGGAAGGGAAAGAGAGCGGCGCGGTGCCACGGGGGGAAGGAGGAAGCGAGGGGGGGGAGAAAGGGTGGCCGTGTAAATGAAGAGGTAGGAGGGAGTGGTGCGGTGCGCGCGACAGAAAGAGAGAACGGAGACTGTGTGCGGGTGGTATAAAGCCAGCCAGGGAAAGGGTGAGAGATGGGACGAACCAGGGAAATGCGTTATCGTCTGCAGCCAGCTGACAAATCGAAGGTAATAGGGCCGAGCGGAATTCTGCCTGGCAGTACGAGAGCGAGAGCAGTGTGCATCTAGTAGGTACGCGAGGCGGCTACATATGTACATATGTACCAGAACCGCGCGCGTACGTGACGCGCGCACTCCGGGTTATATGTACCTGCTCGCACCACCGTCATTATGTGCATCGCGCGCGCGTTGATGTGACGCGTGTGCATGTGCACACGGGGAGGCCGCGTCGGCGTAACCCCGGATAACCCCGTGACGGAGAACCGAGTTACGGTCGTGACGCGCGGTCAAAAAACGCGCGAGAACTTTTCGCGCTCGGCGGCCTTTAATTAACACCCACACACACACACACACACACACACACACACACACATACTTCCATTGCTTCTTTCATCCGAGAGAACCGCCCTTGCGAGTTCTCGAAGAACGCGTTCTTGCTTCGGCGCGTCTTATACTCTACGGAGCGAAAGAGCGATGGCTATTCGCGCCATTCCGCGCGCGGGAGCTAGACACGTAGAATCATTAAGACGGCGGCGAAGATTGATACTCGCGACGCGAAATAGAAACAAGTTGCCAATCGAGATTTTGCGTAACAGTAACAAATACGCAAATGTACGACTCGTATTGCTGACACATGCCATTTCCGTCTCCATTACAATCTGCAACGTGTCGCGTGCCGGAGGGTAAATCACGATGCCGCCCCTCCCCCCTCCCCAAACGTATTGGAATATTAATGTCACGTTAAAACACGCAGTCAGATAGATTTTCACCCGGCTGATAGCGTTGTAGGAAGATCATTTTCCCCTGGGAGGCAAATAAAGATTTAAGTATCTGTAAGTCCTGTGGAAAACTCTACGAATATTCAAGAGGAGCGAGATGCCGTAAAATTTACAGACAGACGGAGGAAGATTCTAAGGACGAGTCCTCCATCGTAGAATAGGTTCCTTTTATATCTTCCTCTGCGAGCAAACAAAGATTTACATGAGAACGAGACGAGTGGGAGAGAAAGAGAGACATTTTCTTCTTTCAATATGGTATTGTTTCGAATGCAATTCGAACGTGCGCTGAAAAAGGCGAAAGACGGTATTACCGTCCTTAATGATGACAAAAATTTCTCACGCGTTTCTCCGTTCTATACGAGACATTTTTCGTCACTAAATCGGCTAAGAAAATAAATAGTAAACGATAAATCGCGTTTAAAGAAAGCTAACTGAATGAAGACGCAGGTCCGTGTGATTTAAGTTGATTGATGTTTTATTAAAAAATATAGCATACAATTGGTTAAAGTTGTGTAATAACGATATCGTGTAATAACAATTAGCGTCAAAATATTTCGAATTTATTAGTATTCTTTTTAATGCGCAAAACGAAACGAGAAACAACACCGATATCTTTCGCATCGCAAATCTGCATGACAATCTACTGGTGATTTCATTAATTCCGCATGCATAGCGCAAAGGACTCAGCCGGTGAATAGCCGGTAGCTACTAGCGAACAAGCTAATTTAAAACCTCGTTTAAATACAAATAAGCATAGCATGCAGAGAGCATGCACGATCAATACGACGTAAATTTCAATGCCGTTATCTACAGTGCTTGGCGCATCTCTTTCCAACTTTGGACATTTG
This sequence comes from Monomorium pharaonis, assembly GCF_013373865.1. Taxonomy (NCBI): domain Eukaryota; kingdom Metazoa; phylum Arthropoda; class Insecta; order Hymenoptera; family Formicidae; genus Monomorium; species Monomorium pharaonis. Next base: position 9,581,963 of record NC_050473.1, read on the forward strand.
AGTTTCGGTATCGCGTTCAATTGATCGGGGGATCGGAAGGCGTTAAATTCCTTCGCCGCGGATAAACTCTCTCCGAAGCGACGGAGGTGCCTCGCGGCTCGTCGTGTTCCAGCCCCTGGCTCCGGCGGCAGGATATCGCAGCACTCGGAGCGGCGAATAACTGTTGCCCGTACGAGCGCGACGACGCGGCATCGTGCCAGAAATCCGTGCTCCGGCACGACCCACGACCCCCGCATTTTCCAACCCGGGTTCTGGTATAGGCCGCGGCACTAGGCCGACGCAGGCCATCGCCAATGAGTGCATGTCTGGGGCGGAGCGTGGCCGTGCTCGAGCAGACGCGATTTCAACTTGTTACGTGCTACCGTGTAGAGACGGCAGCACTACTCGCGAAAAACTTGGGGTCCGGTCGGCAGAGCCGTTTCCTTAGATCGCTCCCTCCTTCGCTCTCCCGCGTGCTATTTTCCCTTCGCTGGCGCGCGGAACATTCGCTTCCCCGTGCCAATTAGTCACATCGACGTTCGGGTCGAGTGAAGCCGAGCGAAACGTACAATTGGCGAGATCCGTCCGCCGTCATGATTCTCAATTGCGAGAGAGAATCGCCAGGGTCATTATAGCACGTGTCTTATCGCGATATTCGATATTGCTTCAACGGAGTAATATGCAATTAGACGCCTTGGCCGTATAGCCACGTGTCGATCGCATCGGTAAACGATAATACTCTATGCTTCTGTTCACGATGCCACGTGTTTCGGATCGCACATTCTCACTCTCTCCTTTGTCTTCTCCTGGAAGACAAGTAGCACCGAGCGCGAAAGTGCATTCGATGTTGTCGTCGTCGTCGTCGACCTCGTCGCCGTCGTCGTCGCCGTCGCCGTCGTCGTCGTCGTCGTCGTCGTCGTCGTCGTCGTTGTCGTCGTCGGTGGCGGCAGCGTCGTCGGCGGGTACAGACGTGACCTACTTGCGCTATTGACCTGTTGGCGACGCCTGATAGGCGAAGGGTTGAAAGAGGGAGGACCGGGGACGGAAGAAGAGAGGTGGGTAGAGTCCAGGTGAAGGAGGTGGTGGAAGGTACTGCGGGGAAAGGATGGATTGGACGCGGAGGGTTGGGGGCGAGATGCACTTGACGCATCAGAACGCGAAGAGAGTGAGGGACTGCCGCATGCGGTCCCAGCGCGCGCAGCCTACCACCCGCTCTAACCACCCTTTCCTGTATATATCCTGCACTCAGGACGGGTTTCAGGATTTCGCGTGTTGCACTCTCAAAGGTCTCATCCCATACCTTTCCCTCACCCCTCTCTGGGCGAGTGGCTTCTTGCTGCGGAGGAAAGAAAGTGGAAATGCGACATTCGGTGTCGTCACCTTTTCGGTGTTGATCGCCGTAGCCGCGGATCTGATTAAACGCATGTTTACGACAGAGAACTTTGCATTCACAAACGACACATCTTGCTGGTTTCAATGAAAGCAGTATCTTTTTCCAAGATATCTTTGATGCAATAATAAAAAGAAACATTGAAATCTGAATTTGTCTATTTTATTTTTAACAAAACTATTGCTACTAATAATATAATAATTTCGAGATACGCAAAATTCTAAATGTATTTTAACTACCATAGATAAGCCACTTTATAGAATGAAACCGCTGTTGTCGAACCGTACGTTATTTGTACAAGAATCAACATTTGATAACCCCCAGCTGCTATCATCTACAAGTGACCCTAGCGTACAATCACGATAAATTAATTTCACTCGACGTCGCTAAATACACTGTGCAAAGTAATTAAATCTTGCACAGTGGTATGTCATAACATGTGGTAAGAGAATCCATATAACGTTATATGGAAGCACGTTTTAGCGAGGCGAGGAAGCGGGGCTTAGACAGTAAAGAAACTCGACGCGCGCTTTACGATGTGTATACTCTGCCGTAAATAGCAAGGCTAATGAACGTGGCACGAGTCACGGACATTCTTGCCGTCTAACTTGCTGTCTAACGCTTGTCTTTACTAACGTAGAAGAAAAATGGCTTGCGATTTGATATCAGCGAAAGATCGTATCTTTGAATACGCTGAAGTAACGCCGCCACTTTCATTTCATTACCGCGTGTAGTAACAACGAAAAAGTCGGGTCATTGAAAAAGAAAAGAACCGCGACAGTTAAAATCCTCAAAGCGGCTAATAATTTAACGTCTATCATATGATCGGGGAGGCATCGTTCTCTCGGTGGAGAAGGAAATACTTCGGAAAAATCTCACATCACATCAGTTTCCAGAACGTGCCAGGACGCATCAGCTCCGTGGGATTTCGACGGCGAGTCACTTCCTTAACGTTGGACAAATGTGCCGAGACGTGCGAAGAAGAACGGTGGAGGGAGTTGATCCGGAGACCTGGTACGGAAGGGTAGTCACATCGGTTCGCGGGCTGAGGGGAGGGCGAAAAAGAGGGAAAGGAAGTAGGGGGAGGAGGGGGCGGAAGGTGGTCGATCGGCGGGAGGGAACGGACGGAGAAGAGAAACGGGATCTTCAGGAACGGCAGAGCCGGCGGGAAACGGGCACGGGGAAGGAGTGCAGGACTTCTCAATGGAGTGAGGGATAAAAAGCAAATACGTTTCACTCACTCGCGTTTTCCGTTAGCAAATTCAATCTCGTCGGGAGTCCCTTTAACATTGTGCCCGTAATAGGGAGGATGAAGAGGGACTAAAGGAGAGGTTGAGGAGTGAGGAGTGAACCGGAGGTGGGGGTGGGAGAGGAGACGTATAGGTGGATGGGCGCAGGGGTGGCAGGGGGGCAGGTGTCGCCTGTATAACGACTTTATCACACCCTCCGGATCCTCCTTCCGTCCTCAACCTTTTCCACCTTCCTAACCCAGCACACCTCAGCGGCGACTATTATCGACTTTGACTGAACCCGGAGTTGGTTCACCTTTAAGCTAGCCGACTGAAGCCGTCCGGGGTTTGTTTGAGCGGATAATGCAATATCCATCCTTTAGCTCGAGGGGCCAATAAAAGTGGCAAGTGGGTGGGCGAGGAGGGAGGAGGGATGCGGGAACCGTTCGGGAATCCAAGGATTTTTAATTCCGAAAGCCTGGCCTTTTTAATCCCAGGGAGTAATGCAAGTGTAGCGGACGATTCGTCCTCTATTCAACTCGCTGATTTCCGTTTGATAGCATTCGTTATAGTCATGAATAACTACTAAATTGAATAATACTAGCTATTACAAACTTCAACGATAATTGTGATATTAATGTTAATAATGTAATGAATTTAATTAAATCGCGACGCGTATGCATTGTTATTCTAATTACTATTAGAAGTATTTAGTAAATCATAAACACATTGTGAAAGAAGGATAAGCTACGGATGGCGCAAAAAGCTTTTTAATTGCAAATTGAACGTAATTTTATGAAATCGTTAATAATAATAAAAAGATATTGCTTACATTAACCAAAATATGTAATAAGCGAATAGTACAAAGCGAGAAGCACAAAATTCCGATTGGTCAGATTGAGACGAGCTTCGGGCTCGTTAAAACTTGCCTTATTAACATTTTCATGCGCGGATGCGTCTTACAGAGTGTTGAAAAGTTTATTTAAGTAAGTGAGCGAAGATTGTGTGTGCCGACCTGAATCTTAGGACTCGTTTTAGGGAGCAAACTTTTTGCGTAGCGAATTTTACATGTAATAAAACTACGTTTCATTCGAAGATTATTACAAAATTGTAGTAAAACACAGTAATCAACATCAGTAAGGCGATTTCATTATTCTATACCTCGTGATAGTAACAAGAATAAAAATAAAAGGACAAAGAGATCTACGGTAGATTTTATTTAAGTATTATTTAAAGTTTCGAAAATCTAACTAAGGGAAAGTCTTTATCTTTGAAATAAACGGGCAAATATAATCTGAAAAGGAAAGACAGTGTATTGAATGTAATTGATGGATACGATCGAAATGATCTCCCAAAATACTTGGACGAGCTCACCGTATCTCAACATCAGCGGTTAACATTTCAGTGTGGACATTAACACGGACATTCGGTGGACAAACGTGACCCGAGTCTAGCATGTTAAACAAGTACGTCCATTAATCAGAAACGAGTCACAAGTAACTTGACCCATGCGACGGCGGTGCCATAGGGCAAGCTTCCGACAGTGAAGACTGAAACCGTCGTGTTTCCCATCTTTCCCTACACATCTTTCCGTCTCCTCCTCGTTGGGTCCATTTGTTATGTCTAGGTGACACTCAATTATGCCGCGCAAAAGGGTTGCGAGGAGCCCGAGAAAGGCGTCGGCTAACTAGCAAGGAAAGTTTCTCTAACAACGTAGTTTCGTGTTCGACTCGGCTCGCAACTCCAAAGGGAAGATGCGTCGAAGAGAGACCGCAGTTCGATGCCCCGCCACGAATCCAGTTCCGAATTCGAAACTAAGTTCGAAGACATACCTAACGTATCGGTACGTCGTCTGTTTTACGTTCGAATGGAATGCGATTACTCTTGACGGAGATAGTAATGTGCACTGAAAAATTTAATTTTACTTTTTTAAATACTTAGCAAACATTACCAAATTTGATTACATTTACTAAATGTTTAGAAAAGTAAAATTACTTTTAATTGTGTTAATTAAATATTTAATTTGTCTTATTTCACTTTTAAAAATAGTACCTTATTGGATTTATAATTTATTATGCAAAATAGACTTTTAATTTGTGAGAATTCTTTTATCGAACAAGCAAGGATAAAACAATATTTGAAGAGGCAAAAATTTACTCTTTAGCCGAGCATAATTCTGAATTTCAAAAAGGGCTACTATCAAAATCGGAATCGGAAACGGGTTATAAATATTGAAAATAAATGTAGTTACGCGCCTATTCGATGTGGATCTATATCCTGTAGCGCGAGAGGATAATCGTGGTATTTTTACACTTTGCAGAGAAGGACCACGGTCGATATTAAATTCCAACTGGAATATTTACGCGCATAAAGCATCGCGTCCGGTATCATTTTGGAGTTGTTTCCAATTAATACGCGAAATGAGAGCGGTGCGCGAATGAAAGAGCCGAGTAGCGTGAAACAGCCGAGTCCGGCCGGGATGGAGCGGTATGAGCAAAAAGAAAGAAGGGAGATCGATAGAGATGGGTATGTCGAGTGGGCTGTGGAACGAGTATTTGCTCGCTTGCATTTAATATCGAAATCGGCCAATCATGCACGGATGTAACGAAATGCTTGAATTATTCGTGAACGTGACGAGAGGGATAGAATATGGCAGGTGGGCCAAGAGGGGAATGAGCGAAGGGAATGTGCGCAACGAGACAGCGAACTATTTTTACTCAATATGCACGAAAATCATGGTTTACATTTGATCATGAACTCGTGCATTGTAGAGACATGTTTTGCAGTGGAGAGTTTATCGTTCGTCAAAATTGTTTCCTAAGAAAAATGAAGGCTGATTATGCCGAAATTTAGATGAGCTGATAAAGGAAAATTTCTCAAAAAATGAAATAGTCTCTCCATTAGGATCGAGCTTTTTAAAAAGTAAAGTATTTGATTTTATCAAAGAAATAGTATCAACAAAAACGTATTATATTTCTATCTTGAAATATTCTTTTGTTCTAAATCTTTCTTGAATCAAATAACTTTCTATATGACAACTCGCTTGCAAAAAGTTTGAAAATAAAATATAATAAATATAAGACACTGTTGTATTTCTAAAATGTTATGATCTGTAACATGAATGGTAATATACGCGTTGTAAAATACAATTTTTGTGCGTTTCGTAACTTTTCGTTGGGGAAAAAGTCGTGCTTTTTATTAAATCGCTCGTACCTTCAATTAAAATCTTGCAAAGGTGAATATAAGCTGCGGAATAATATTGAGAAGTATTTCCTTTTTTCCCTTTTTTTCTGCTAAATATTTACCCTTCAGGAAATATATGAAAGTGGAGTGTATAAGCGTACGTAAATACCGGAACGCGAGTGTTTCAGAGAGGTTGTGTTACACGGAAAATAGCTCGGTAACGGTTTGACGAGAGCCACAGGGTACGGGAGCGTACGGGGAGGGCACTGCGCAGGATGGATGTAATTAAAGTGGTGACACGCTAGCCGTGGGGTATGTCTACCCCAATCCAAATCCCGCGCAACCCCCGGATCCTTGCCCCTCAAGATAATTCGGACACCGTGTAATCGATACGTCCTCTAGGCTGACGTACAGACAATTTCAAAACGGATAATTCGGAGAGGGGGTTCCCATTTCTCTTTCTCTCTCTTTCTCTCTCTCGTCTGGGTCGCCCTTCGAGATCGTAAAACCAGTTTTCCGGTTCGCTGTCATGTCAAAAAGAAAATATCGACGACGAGCGGATATACATATATCTGAGCGCACTATTTCATATTTTAATACCTTCCGCGTAACCGATTACATAAGCTGAAGTTATATGACCGCGATTTAACATAATTCACGTAAAAAACACATTTAATCATAGCGCATTTTACATATTACTTGACGCGGAATGTTTGCTTTTCTCAATGGAGCTATAATTCGTGTCGCGTGTACAAGTTTATCGTTCATACGCGCATATTACAGATCCATACGACGCTTGTGGAAAATGCACAAGCACGAGACAGAAACGTTTCATGAAATACCTGAATACTACTTAAATTCTGTTCTACAGTTAGCTTAACGCAAATATTAAATGCAAAATTGTATTTGAAGCAATAATTTACAATTGTTTACATAACATGCACATGTAAATCAAAATGTATAAACAGAAGATATAAAGTTATTTCTTGTAGCAATGATAACAGATTAATAATGATAATAGCTAAGGCGTAAAAGCTTGGAGAGATTCATATGCATATTATTTTTAAACGCTATTCGAATCTACAAACGCCTACTGCAGAAGCAACATATTTGTTTACCTATAGGATAAACATGTCTTACATAACAATTCCTCGCACAACAGCATTTCGCTAGAGTGATTAACGTAGTATTTAAGCCGATCACGGCGAAATCAATCGATTACTAGTGAATCTAGTGCATCTAGAACCATGAGGATTACGTCGTGATTATTGCTGAGCCATCCGTGGAAATGCTTTAATGCGCTTTATGCAAATTTCGCGCATAGCCACCCCCAATATCCAAGATTATAAAAGAATTACGCATCACGGACTGTTACACATTGATGGATCTCATCGTTAAACTATTCTCATTAATTATGTATTTAATAAGGATGCGATTATTAAATGCAAATTAATAATTACAAATCAATTATAATATATTAGTATATAATATCAATTAATCATTTGTAAAATTTTGTAGTTTTTTTCAATCTTTGTTATTAGTAATGTAATTTAGAATTCTTATTTTAAATTATAAATTAAAAACACTTTATTTAAGAAGATATAATCTCTTCTTACAAAGAATTTTATTAATATATGAAAATTAATTTTAATTTATAGATATCTATAAAATTAAAATGATATTATATTACTTTTTTGTTATATTAATTATCTTAATTTTTGCGTTATAATATTAAATGCAGCACATTTAACTCGAATAGAACGAGAAATTCATCAATATGATTTTAATATTTAAAAGAATTTATTATTATTACAATTTGCGTAATATTTTTAATAATATGTGTGTGCTCTCTTAGATATTTTTACAATAAAATTAAAATTTATGAGTATAATAAGAGAACTTTATTTGTTCTCATCATTTGTTCGTACTATGTTAATATTTCATTCGTTCGCATTCATGTGGACGTAGTTATTAATTTAATTGCTATTTTGATATTAACTTTTTTTTTAAACCGTTTAAACATGCTTCCAATTAGCAAACTAAGCAATTATTGTTATTACTTACCAGGAAATCAGAAGCTTAAAATTTTATGAGTATATTTGTCCGCCAAGCTTGTGTAAATTTATAGCGAATACTCACCTGAAACAGGAAAAATATGAAATTAAAATTAGCAAATCTGGAAGATATTTATGATATTAATAATGTTATGCAATAAATATCGAGAACAGGTCAATACGAGCTAGTGTTGTTTTTCTATTAAATTGTAATTTATTAATAATTAAAAAGAATACAAATATAAACCGAAACAAATATAAACTGAGACTAATACGCATTATAATAATAAATTATAATTAAATTGAATCTTTGAAACGTTTCGATTATACTAAGTCCTCATTAGTTAATAAAATTAAATACGATACAAATTATTTAATATCTAGGAGTTAACTATAAATTAACAATTAACATTAGTGTACGGACGTATCGCTTGTGGATAAATCAGCCAAAAAAATTACATAGAAAAAATGATCTTATGACTACTGTACTAATTTACAATATTCTGATGTTTTGTACAACATCGCCTGTAATAATTGCAAGTATGTTTTCTGGTTTTTATTCTTTATACACTTCGCTTGTTTGTCATAATCTTCACATAACGCATAGATCGTATTTTGTGATTATATTAGAGTTTTACACAAATCTTATGACTACTGTATTAATTTTGATCGGGATTATCCTCACGACTTTACGGTTTGACTCCACGTATTTCTTGCTATAGAATGAGAAATAATCCGGTTGGACTATACGTTTTTCTTGTCAGCAAACGGGAAAAAAATATTATCACTCGACATAATATGTATTAGCATTGCGTTTTTTGTATATAATAAATTATTCCATGTAACTTTTTTGGCTGACTTATTCACAGGCGATACGTTCGTATACTAATGTTTATTGTTAATCCATAGTTAATTCTAGATATTAAATAATTTGTACAATCGTATTTAATTTTATCAACTGATGAGGACTTAGTATAATCGAAACGTTTCGAAGGTTCAATTTAATGTTTATTATTATAATGCGTATTAGTTTCAGAGTTCGGTTTATATTTGTTTTTTTTTTAATTATTAATAAATTATAATTTAATAGAAAAACAACACCAGCTCATATTGACCCGTATTCTTAATATTTATTGCATTGCATTACCGAGCTCGTTATTTTATTTATTTCTTAATTAATAATGCTAGTTGGTTATATGAGATATTTAATTTTTATTGTTAATTACGTAAATAAGCCCATAAATTGCACTAGAGGTATAACTGTTCTGTTATAAGAGAAATTTTTTTAATGTGATGGTAATTAACGCTACCTCAATGAAGGATAGTAGCGCTGAAGAATAAAAGTCGTTTAAAGAAGGAAGGCGTGAGCTTTCATTAAGTATTGGAAAAAGATGGTAGACGTAAAGGTGAGATGTTAATCATGGCTCGACATCTCATTATCGTTTTGATTAGCGCGTGTAACCGTGTCGGTTCTCCGGCTGCTGCGGTTACGAGTTCTCTCTACTCGAAGACGATCAAAGTTCTGCGCTTTGCTCAGGCACTTCACGGCCCAGAAGTTGTCTTAATGAGCAGGTCAAACGTTCCATTTTAGCGGCACAATCATACTACGACGAATCAAAGTGTAACTGACATTCCCATAATTTAACACGGCGATTAAAATTTTATCACCGCATATACAAATCATTAAAAAGTTTTATTACGTTAATGCCTTTGCAGTATTAGTATGTAATATTAAATGTTAATATAAAAATATCGCTTGAATATTATCAAGCAGGATAGTCCAAAATTTAATGACATTTAACAGATATTGTAATTGATTAAATAACATTTAACAGATTTGTAATTGATTAAATAATGACGGATATCTGGGGAGAAACGAGCCAATACATTTCTCACGAATGTGTGTTAAATACGTAGACTAGAATACGTGAGGAAGAAATTCGCGTAGGCGACGGATTCTCGCATGCCGCTTGCGCGACTAATATTTTCCGCTCCAACAGATAATCCGTTTGCACGCATGCCTGACCCAATTCGGGATACGATCGTGGAATCGAAACTGCGAAGAAGACGGCATTGCATTTACCTATAAGGTATCAATGTGTTTCACGTGCACGTGGCGCAGCGAAACCGTCACTGCGTACAATATACAATACGTCTACTGCGTCTGCAGCAGTTACGTCGATCCTCCAGGCAGATTTCCTAGAGAAGGGCCTGTTAATTATAATTCTACGTCGATAATAAGGCTAAGCTGCTTATGTAGAGTTCGCAATGAGTTCGGTGGAATTAGACGTACATGTAGTGAAGCTCTGATCGTCTAATCGTCTTTGATCATTCAGGAACATATATCGGGTAACAGTAACAAGGTATCTCAATCTCCATAAATTTCTCGATGAATTTAGATTAAAGATTTCTTAGACGATAAGACGTCAGGATGCTGACGAATTTTTGATTATGTACAATGAAAGATTTTTGTCAATTACAAGTAAACAGAGAGAAAAACGTTATTGCTGATCACGTAAATAATTCTGGTTTTAATCATTTGGAGCAAAAATTTCGCTCAAGTTTTTTACTAGGCACTACTTTACGCAAGCTTCACGTTTCTTATACTACGAATAGTAGCTCCAGCGCGGTATACTCGAAACTTCGGTTTTTATGTGTCTCTAATTAACGGCACCATGTACGGCATTGTACAATGCGTAACTATAGTTAAACTGCATGTACCGCCATGTAAATTGACGATGTGAGAATTAAAGGGTAGAATCGTAGTAATGAAAAGGCGAAGAAGAAATCGACAAGATCGTGAATCTAGGATAAAAAGGAGAAGAGCGATGAGGAAAAACAATTCTGAATTTATGCATACAAAGTACATAATTATCTTTTACGATGTGTCTCGGTACGTTTCGTCCATTTTTTAATAGGTAGCGTAATTATCTTCAAATATCGTTAACCGCAAATATTGATTCTTTTGTGAATTTATTTTGGATTTTTTAATTCTTTTTTTTTTTTTGTTAACACCCGTGGACAATGATTTCGATAGTTTCATCGGTATCCACGCGTCGATAGAAATCATTGCGTTCATTAAAGAAGTTTAACTTATTCAAGTGAATGACGATGAAATGGCGCGCGTATCCACTTCGTCGTTCAGGCAGCGTTTAATGGTTAATGGAGTTCCAAATCAAATTATTGCTAATGAGTAAAGTTGCCGAGGGTACCACAGAACGCGCACGCCACTGAAGCGAATACTGCCTGCGAATTATACAGAGTGCCGAGCACTTACAACGTGTCTTTCGCGAGAATTGTGCAAGAGTGTGGGCGTCGATATCGAACCTTTTGCCGATCTGGTGCTTTTTACGCGTTTTATACGTCGGCCGTGCCGATTGATAAAATAAAAAGCCAATAAAATTTCTTTCTTTGTGCGTATCAGCACTGTCGGTGCGCGGCGTTTACGAGCAACGTGCGTGTTGAGATAAATCCAATCTGGTATAATGATTCGCCTCTCGTGAATCTTGTTTTCGCGTAGCGCTAGATGGTCGTCACGTTGTCGGAAGATTCCAGTTAGGTTGCTTTCCTAACGCAATATACGGCGCGACAGATTCGCGACCTGGAATTGGCAATTAACGCTGTCACCGGCGTATAATCGTATCTCGAGAAACGCGTAATTTATCGACTCAAACTCCTAATTGGCTGCGGTGTACGTCATGTCGTTAGGGAGCCGCGCACAACTAATTCCCGCAGTCTAACTTCGACACGATGTACCAGCAACGTACTCGACTAGGCACTATACGAACACGTCGCCGCTATGCGCGACGTAGGAGAACCTGATTCTCACCTTTCCGCCGTACGTCGTATAAACATCTGACACAGGAGCAGATTCTCCCCCTCATTGTTACTTCCGGGCCAACAAGCTCCCCTCATTAAGAACACGCGTAATTACAGTCTAAGGAAAAAATTGCCGGTGCTATTGTGCCTCACCTAGGACACATCTCCGCTCATTAATCCTGTCGCTAATGGCAAAGTGTGCGTTAGAGGCAGATGTGCGCTTAGGTAATAACCCCGATTAATTTTTCACCGTGAAAGGTACAAGATAATTATGGTTTCTTCCGAGTCAGTTCGACAGCAAACGAAATCACGTACGTTACGATGATGAATTCTTATTGATTTTGATAATTCAAAATACAGATATCAAGTATAAAATAATGTATATAAGGTAAATCGATTAAAAAAAATATATATGCAATATAACTCTAAAAAGTTTTATTCTCAATTTTTTTTGTACGAAGTGCTTGCCACTTAGAAAATGCACAACAGTACTCTGAAATTATACAACAAATTTGAAACTTCTCCACGAGCTTTTCGTTCCAATCCGAATGTGTCTCACATAAATCGTTACGTCGCGAGTCCACCGTGCGCTTGAGCGTACTCGTGTCAACACACGTGACACACGACGCTCTATTCGGGCCGCTACACGAACGATCGGTTCATGTCTCTTTCATGAGGCGGCACCGTAATAGGTTCGACGTGCGGCAAGGGCGGAAAGAAGCACGACGCGTTTACATCGCGTTGCTTATACCCCCTTTTTTTCTACAGGTGGAAGGAACAACGGCCGTCACGGCGGTGGAATAAAGTTCCACCGTTGTTTCTTCCGGATGAGTACGTCGCGTCGTTAGAAAGGCGTCCAACTGTCTGGAAGAGAAGGAGGAAGAAGAAGAAGAAGTGAAAGACAAAGACTTTACGCGGTGCGCCGTTGCTCATGCCCGATGCCGGAGACGATGCCTACTAGCCTTCAGCCGCGTTTTGATCAGGTCGAAGGAGCAAGCGGGATGAGAGGCTAAAGCACGGACGGCGAGGTGAGGTAAGGTGAGTCGAGGTGAGGCTGTGGAGCGAATCCCCATGGCAACGGCTTCACTACGGATTCCATTTACCTATCGCTATGGAAACGCGGGGTGGCGCTCAAAGCTGTGTAGAGAAACGGAAAGAGATGGATGGAGATAGAGAGCGTGGAGGGTGGAAGAGAGCGCGGTAACGCGAGAACGATGGGGTGGAAAGGAGAGAGAAAGTGAGAGGGACGCACGTTGACGGGGAGAGCGCGTCGAAGGAGGACGGAAGATGGAAGAAGGTGGAAGAGGGATGGTCAGGAGACCCTGCGCGATCAAGGTAGGGTCCGAAGTGGTCGTCAGAAACGATAACACATCAACAGATATATCGATCATCCGTCCGTGCGGCATCCCACGCTCCATTCGATACTCCAAAATTATAGCCTCGTGTAACGTGTTCCTTTAACAAAATAATCGATCGGCCTGTAACGCGACATTTTCTCATGTCGTAACGCGTAATTATTCACGAAGAAAAGTGACTTCTAACACATTGCAAGTCGCAAACTTACTTAGGATTGTACTTAGCGTACGAGGTAGAAATGTATTGCAACAGGTTTCTATTAATGTGTAAAGTTCAAATGTGAGATGAGAAAAATATATTTAAAAGCGAAAAAAAGTATAAATATATATTTTCTAATTTTATTTTTATTTAACTAAACGATGAGAGATGAAATGAAGCTTCGAACTAATTGTTCATGGAAAGCAGAGGAATCTTTGATAACGAATATTACCATTTTTGCATGTGCTCGTGCATAATATTAGTCAATGTTTATTTGAGGATCACAGCGTTCTTGTTACCCTATACAACGTTAAAGCCCAACAATGTGATTTAGCATTAATTATCGTTTTCATTGCATAAATTCTAAGTACATTACAGGCAGCAACTGTTGGTATTTCGTGAGGCATTTTAAATAACTGACTATTATATTTTTCAATAAATCTTTCAATGACGATATTTGTAATTCCGTTCAATTGCTACATATAAAGCATGAAAATAAATTTAGATATGAATACTTTTGCATATTAAACTCCCGATTTTGTTTACGTAACCCGAAAATTAATACTTTATTGTAAGTTATAATTCACGGCCTGTATTTGCGTCAACTTTCCTGGAATCGATCGCGAACGCGGCTTAATAAATTTTGGTACACAGGATCGTTGGTAAGGGTGTACGTGACTCGCTACAGGCACAGGGGATTACTTGGAAAGCGTTTTCTGTTATATGGGTCGTGTGCACCTAAATTTTACTTGAATTTCAAAGTAATTCCTCGTCGCACGCGAAAATGGGTTTACGTGTTGATGAAAAATAATATACCCTTGATGAAGGGCCGTTCCGACAAATTTAACCTCCCGATAAACTTTTAACTAATGCAGCGCAGTGGTCGCAAAACCTATTGGGATAGCGCGGACGGTTATTAAAACGGGAGTTACTTATAGGAATAGAGATGGAATCCGTGCCTATTGATGGAATAATGTCGCGTCAATATTATGGTCGATAAAAGGAAAAGAATCTTCATCCGGCGCGATCAAATTGCTGGCAGGCCTACCGATTGTACGATCCTCTAGGGCTTTTCCATGCGGCAGTATTTCATCCCCCTTTACTTCTGTAGTACGAATAGAACCAGCTCTACGTGGGGCTGTAAGCGGATTGCGATGGAATTGAAGTTAGCCTCGCTCTATACTTTGAAGGTCCTGCAAGGGAGTCGCGCCTACGAGCTATATTGCATAGTGCAGGGCGTTCTCGCGGACCTTTTAACCCTTTAATTGCTATCCCGCCGTATTCATCGTCGACAACCGTGGAAAGGTTCTTCAAAGTAAACCACCCAATCACCGCCGGCAAAACGACTTCACACGCGCTGATTAATCACGAGCTATCGAGATCAAACGGAAGGTAGTTGCTATCGACTTTTGGACGCGTGAGTGTACTTTTTCTATGAATTTCTTCTAGAACAAAAATTCAAAAGATAAGAGTATCGTGTCAAGATGAATATTAAATTATTCAATTAAAAGAGAAAAAATTGCATATGAAAGAACAATATTGTAATATTGTTCTTATAATTATTGTAAATATATACTGACGTAAAGATTATCTAATTGAAATCTTATTTTATTCCTTGTTAACATTGTGTTTTTCATGCACTGAGAAAAAAATGTTAATTTGACTAAATTTTTCAACTGAATTAAATTTTGTCTATTCAAGTATTTATATATTTCAATTAACTATATAAATCTTGAATAGAAATTTGTGCATTTAAGTTAAATGCATAAATTCTTGAACTGACAACATTTTAATTTAGTTAGAAAATTTTGTCAAATTAACAAAATTTTTTTTCTTAGCGTGGTATTTAATTTTATCAGCGGTTTTGTTCTATCGATATTTCTTACATTTTATCGGCAAAATCCCAAATCAAATTACACCGAGCTTCGAACATGACTTCACGATTTTCTAAAAATAGAAAGTAAGAAAATAAGAGAAAGGGCAGCTTCGGTTAGCTTTTGCAAAAGATTCGATGGGCTTATAAGAGCATTTAAGCTATTGGACTTTCCGGCTTGCCGCCTCTCTGCTTCTCCGCACATCTCTGACCAACCTTTCGGCGGACACCGGCGACAACGAGAAGGGTTGAACGTAATTAATTGCGATTTCACTCTTTCCTGCACTTAATGCGGTCCTCGGTCCTGCGGTCGTCCTTTCTCCTACCTGCATCCAGTTAAATCGCAATTACTCAGAGACGCGGCAGTTAGGTACCTAGAAAAGGGGTATGCCATAGGGCGGACAGAGACAAAGCGAGGGAATAAGGGAAAGGGAAGTTATTTATTTCGGTCGTATGAAACATGTCATGCCTACATTTCTTTAAATGCGGCTGAACGTTATAATTACTACTTTCTCATCTTTTAATTTTTTAAATGTTAATTAACCCGATAAATCTTTGATACTGTTACCTAAATTATAATTATGTGGAATGTACTTCTAACAATTTATAAGATATGTACGAACTGTCGCTGAACTACCAAAATACCGACGTCACGATTCTTGGTGTCGCCTCTTTTTATTATAAAAGAAAAAGAGGAGCGAAAAGACAAATTACTTCGTGCTCTCCTTTCGGAACAGTTGCATTCTCGGTATGCCGAATTAATCGCACGGGTACCACCTTGCATCCTCGCGATTCGAAAGTAAGGAATTTCGCTCATTAGTTAGCCGCGTAATTAAAAAGCCTGCGCGTCCGGCCCAAACAGATAACGAAGAAGGAACGGGGCTAGAAGTTCAGCAACCCTTTCTCCCTTTAATTCCCTGCCGTCCCTTCCGTCGCTTCCGCCGCCGTATACCGAACGGTTTTCCATCCTCGAGCAATTGCTCGCTCTGAGCTTGTCGTCGCGGAGGAAAGACAGAGAAAGGGAGACAAAAAAGAGAAGGAAGGGAGGAAAAAAAACGAAAGTACTAAGTGGGGAAAGGGTGGGACTGAAGGGGCAAGGGCGAAAGGAGGGCGGACCTTTTTATAATTGCAAAGCGCTCGCCGCTCGAGCAAAGCGGGGTCTTTTGAAGCGTAAGATCAAGGCGATCGGACGGGAGAATAAATGCGAATAAATCTCACCACCCACGTTGTACAGGCTGTGTTTCGTCCATCGGTGAACGATTAAAAAGCGGCACATTGTCGAAAAGCGACCAGATTAGAGACGTCCGCGTTTAAATACCAGTTCAAGATCGATATGGCGGACAATTCGTGCAAATTGGAACTTTCACGTCACGATTGAAAAAAACAGATATTAAAAATTTATGCCGCAGGCACAAGCACGATTTTTAATTTTCTGCTATCTTGTGTGCGATATATTTTTCTCGATTGATGATCTTAATTGAGATACAGACATCTCGATATCTCGATAAAAAACTAACGAATCAGCTTTTTTTTACTAAATAAGCTTTATTATTTTATCTTCTAAATGATTCACTCGACTGAAGGTAACGTTCGTAACGTGGCCGGAAATATTGGTCATTGTTAACCAGCGCTTATTCGGAGAGCCGCACTCCAACGTCCGGTAGACGGCAGCATCTCTGATGCTGAAGCTGTGCTTGCAGCGAAAGCTTTGGAGCTTGCATCTCGTGGCGCCACCCCTGAGGAAAGCTTGGAACCCCTTATCATTCAGTGTTCATCAACTTTAGGTTTCATTAAACATTGCAAAATTTTATTTTTTCTTTGCAAAATTCAATGAAATTTTTATACTGAACAGAACGGACAAAGTATATATTATGTTGTATATAATTTGTTAAGTTTATGGATGAATACATATATGAATGCAATAATTTTCTAAAAAATATATATATTTTTCTAAATAAAACATATCAATACAACTCCAGAACAGTGCTATAAATGATAATATTAAAAATAAGTCAAATTATTCGCAGGGCTGTTACATCGATCTTCCGGCAAATTATATATCTGAAGCTGCTCGTTTTCAGAAATTTAAATTGATCTCAATTATATATTACAATACTTAGCTGTGTAGTAAAATCAAAATTTCAGACGATTATGTACAGAGAGAAAGATTTCTTTAGATTTAATAAACCGTTTTGTCCGACTATTTCAAAGCATATATTTCTTTGTTTCTAATAAATTTTATTAAATCTAAAGAAATCTATGTAAAATTTATTAAAACAAAAAAATATGTGCTTTGAAAAATTCGAACAAAGCAGTTTATTAAATTTAAAGAAATCTTTCTCTCTGTGTGAAGTGAATCTTTTAAATATTTTTTGCTTTTTCAATTATATCTCTTTTAATAAGATTTCTGCTGACACAATCAAAATACGTGATTACAGTTTTGAAAAAAAATTTAAACAGATTATTGCAAAAAATAATAAAGAGAATATAAATGATAAAGCATTCATGTGATTAACCGAGCATTAAATATACGATACATGCTTGGCAGCTTGCACGGCTCCGGAGAAAATAATATTCCGAGGTCAACGTCTTTGTCGACGGACGATGACGTTGCGCAGGATATCCGGTCGTGGTTCAAGGCCACCCTCTGCGACTTCCAGCTGAGCACCCCTTCCTGCTCCGTTACCTACCATCGCATAGAGAGGGCGACACGAATCCCTGGCTTTCTCACGATCGATTGTCCCACAGGGATGACTGATCCGCACAGTCATTTGGGCTTAGCGAATCCACGAGCTCAATACATTGCGGACATTTACATACACCATATACACACGTTTTTGTAAGTGATAGTGTAATAAATATTTGACGAATAGTGGAAAGGAAAAACTTTTAAGAATAAAACATGTTTGATAGAAACGGAGCGAGAGAACGAGCTGAAGCTCAGCTTTATTTATGCCCCTTAATTATGCAAGAAGGCAATCGATCACCGAGATTACTTTCTCATCAAATCCTCGTTTTTTTTTTACAATAATTACCAAATCATTTCATACGTTTTATAATCCACTAACTGACGAGTATTTCAAAGTTTGTTGCAATAATTAGTTCGGTGTTTTATGAGTTATGAAAATAGCGAATAATTGAGAATGAAAGGAGGAAACAGAGTCCCTAATTTTCGACATATGTAAAAGTATATATGTATTCGTTTGTGCGTATACGAATACGAATATACAAGCCAAATATGCGCGACAAGAATATTGTGGAAGCTATCTATACTCGCGGTAGCATGCTGAAATCGTTAATGATCTAGAGCAGAACGCATATTAAACGTTTGAGTAGGGAACAGTGCAATGCTTAGCGTGCCGCTAAAACTCATCCGCCAATAACAAGCGCTGTTCAACCAGAATTCTTTTTCGCAGTCAGACTAGTAGTATAACATATCTGTAGAATTTTTACTCAAATATTTTTTCTAACTTGCATTATGTATTTATAAACATTAATTATTTAACAGAGAAATTAAATATCATGTACTGAGTGCATCTCAGTAATTAAAGCGTTAATGTATTTCAAAACTGAACTTTGAAGTTTTTGTTAATTTAGATGTTTAACACGTACAATCAACATTATGAATTCCGAGTCAAGTTCCATGTTTTATTATGCTGATTAGTACTCATGTAATTATAATTAACAATTTTATCTTTATTATTTATTTAAAATCGTTTGGAAATTTTATTGAGACACAAAATTGCGACATGAAAAATAATTATAAATTAATTTGAATAAATCATGATGTTTACTTTAAACGATGGTTCAATTTTGAAACGCAACATTACATTTTATTTTTGTAATTAACCGATAGTATCTCACAAATTAAGTGAATGAAATGAGTGAATGTATTCTTATTAGAAATACTAGAGTTTCAGTTTTCGAACGAAGTCAAAATCATTGCGTTGCGATTTTTCTACGCAAAGCTATTGATTGCAATCGTGATCACTGACGATGTTAGCATATTTTAAAATACTTGATACTATATTGGTTTTCGCAGATGTGAAATAATGTGCAAAAATATATGCGGTATTCTTTTATGTGTGGCACATTTGCGCTCGATTTTTAAAATGCTATAATTCTATGAAAAATGGATGATATGTGATAAAAAATGACCGTCTATGTTTTATATCCAATAAGTGTGTTTATGTGCAATGTAATATTTTTGTCATAAGATATATATGCACAATACATATTTTATCTGGACAAAGTTTAAACGTTAATCTATAAATCAGAAAAAAACCGTTAACAGAAATATTAGAATCTATTCATAGAGCTACATTACAAATAAAAAATCAGCTTATAACGTGACACGTGAATTATCCGTATCGAATATAATTTATTAATTTTAAGTCTAAAATCGTCTCCTATATCTTAATATTTAATTTTGAATGAGTCAGAAATAACTGATATTATACGTCACGATTTGATTCGCAATTTCTAACTGACACATTTCTTCGATATGCTAAAGCGATTTATTTTTAATAAGTAAGTGATAAAATATTTATATTTTCACCACGTAATCGAGATATAGTTTGTTTTATGAAATTATATCTGCATTTATGTCCGCATTAACGTACAACTTTGCAACATCTTTATGATTCGATGTATATTGCGCGCCAAGATATTAATTTATACCGCCGTGATTTGCGAACGAGACAAAAATGACATTGAACAGAGGAGTGTGTATTGGTGAATGCGAGCAAAAAATAAAAGGATACCGATGTGCTTTGGAAAAGTACATTACACGTGTCAAGAATGAAATTGGCGTACGCGCCAATTGATGATGGAATCGACTTCACGCGATTAAATCGAATGGGAAACTGTGCCGTCATTATATCTCATTTACATGACCGAGACTTTTCAATGAATAATTCAATTAATCCGCTTTTTCGATGGAGGATCTCATTAGGAATGTATCACGCCCTTTTTTCTTTCGCGACAACGAGAGAAAGAGGTGACGCGCGGGCGTTACTGCTCGCAAGGGACCGCGATTCTCTTCCCACGACCCATTTTACATTTCGGAGGCTGTCCGGAATGATGTTTTGCCAGAGTTATTTTTATAACTCTTTCATACGCGTTACAGATGTGTACGTAGCATTGTTACACCGCCGGGCGAATCGATCGCAGTGCACTATCACAACTGCGCTTTCATTGTAATTGCGCTGTTACAATCTGTGAGCGCGAGTATAAATAAGAAATAAAGAGCGCTGGGAAGCTGAAGCAAGTGCGAACAATGCTATTGGATAGTATATCTACTCAGCGTGTCGCTTTCCTTCCTCCGAGGAATAAAAAGAGAAACAAGCAGTAAGAGCGAGAAAAAACAATTTTATTGTCCTTTTAGAGAGAAAATTCCACTCGTATTAGTAAGTGGCTGATATAATGGCAGTGTAGACAGTAAGGTATCTCGTATATTTAAAAAAGCTTAATAAAAATTTTGATCTCGAAGTCTAATGAAAGAAATTTAAGAGAGTTTACGCGGATTAATTCACAAGAGACAATCTTTAACAATAGCAACGAAAAATGAATTCAAGATACATGACAGTATTATTTTCGCGATAATCAAGAATTTATTTGAACGAATAAGTAACGATCAATAAATTTTCTCTTTCTGCAATTCCAAATTTTTTTTTATCTTGAGTGATTCTTCAGAATTCATGAATCGAGTTATTGAATGAAATCTCTATGATGCATTGAAATGTTTTTTAAGGAAAGATTTATTAAAACATTTTACTGAATTAAATCTGTAATAAAGATGCATACGTTATAGGATATTTTCGCTTTTAATATAATATCACTTTTATATCTTTTCTTTAGGAAATTCTTTTTTTTAATGTAAGAGCAATTGTTTGAAATTAAAAACTAAAAGAATTTGTTAATCTTGTTCTCATCCGAGAACATATTTACAATCTCGTCAATAATCGAAATGAGAGTGGCGCAACTCGCATGACATGATTTTCGGCGTTCACAAGAAGAGGCTCAATGGAGGCTCCTTGGAAAACGGAACAGCTAGACGATACTAGCACACACGCTAACGTTTTAGCGGCCATCGAGCGACGTTATTCGTCATATCGGACACGCGTTAGGGTCAGTCGTAAAATGTCGATCGCCGGGGATCACGATAACGTCGTTCGTTCTACTTTTTTTCTCTCTCTTTCCCTCTCTCTTTCTCTCCTCGGATTCTCGTCTCCGCCATCGTTACCGCTCGTCCTCCGTTATGCTCGCGGTAACGACAGACACACCGACGCCTAAGGGCCGTTCACATTTACGAGCACGAACGGAGACGGGAGATATCGGCGGAGAAAATGAGTCGGAAAAGTGCGACGGGAGCACCCCTGGCGATCGTCATTGCTTGACCCTTCTCGCAGTCTTTCACCCTTGCGGCAGACACATACACACGTACATACATACGCTTACTCGTACAGACGTAGATAAGCACGGATGTGTACGAGTGCCGATGGCGGTTAGCGACAGTCGTGCCATTTTCCTGCTCCATCCTGCAGGAGCAGCAGCCAGAGCGAAACCCAGTAAGTGCTCGATTGCATTCTCATTCTCTGGGGGATAGTTACACGGATTACATTCACCGTGGTCCGATAATTCCCGTTGAAAAGCGAACGATTCTGACGGCGACCGGTCTAGCACTAGACGTTTCCGTGATTCTGTGCGACAACAATGCGAGATTCTACGGCGCTTGGACGCATTTCGCGCGAAAGAAATAAACTGTGAAAATATACCACACCGCGATAAGCTACGATCCCGTAACGCGTCATACATAGATTGAAGCGCGCCTTTGATTTATCGGATGTCATTACGGATAGTTCTGAGCAAACAACCCGACTTTCGCTCGACTTTTATAGAGCTCCGTTACATTGAAATTCGGCGCGAGACGCTCGACAGTCTTCGATGTAAAACGAAATCGATCACTATCTTCCTCAAGCCCCTCGGTGACTCGTCTAATGCGACTCGAAGTTTTCCACTTTGCGATTGCTATATACGACGCGAAGTTTCGAGGTCGGGATATATGAACATCTTTATATGGATCTTCTAACTGGCTCGACCAGACACAAGTTCATCTGTCTTATATATCTGATTTAATTTTTACTTTCAAAAATTGAATTATGTTCTGAATTCAACAATTTATAAATTACTTTATTAGACAATATCTACCAGACAATATCTTAATAAAAGAATATTTTTGAAGACGTTATAAGAAGAGATTCATCAATTTTTTACTATTTAATATTAAATACTTTTCAAAGAATAATTATATACACATATATTTAATTATGTATAAAAATTAAAATGAATCTGTTAGAAATTAAGTGTAGCATTTGCTCTTCAGTTTTATAATACTTAATTACTGGAAATAAAATTATCGAAACTGTATTAATTTCTAATAAAAATATCCTTTTTTATATTTTGAAATGTTTGTTTAAAATATCTCTTGTGCAGTATAAAAAAAATCTGTGAAAATAACGGGTAAAAAATACCAGCGTATCCAATAAAATAAATAGCAAACGCGTGTGTTAGTTGCAGACAGAAAAAGAGAGAGAGAGAGACAGAGAAAGAGAGCGAGAGCAGATCTCTTCATAATTCGAACATAATTCATATTTTCTGTTTCGCCAAGGGAAAAACATTGTTGCACATCGCGCTCGGTGAATACGTTAACACATGTTGCTGCGCGACAACCGATACCTTTACTCCTCTCCCTCGCCGCGTTCGTTTCCCATCCATTTTTTACCCCGATTCGCGACACCCCTCGGGGTCGCAGCTGCACTCCATTTCGAGGAACAATCTCTGCATATTTGAAATCTATCCGTGACTTCGCACGCTCCGTACGTACGTAGGCATGCGCGAGTGTGTACGTGCGGCACGGAAAGACACGTATGCAGAAATTGGCCGGAACTCCTCCGCCGGTGCCGGCGCGTCAATATATTATAGAAATTTATAAATTTTCGAGCGCACGCCCGCGCTCGAAAAGAAGTCGGGATGCGGCGGCGGCGACGGCGGCGTCGGCGTCGCTCCTTTAAAACGGCGCGCGAGGGCAGAGCGACGACTATTTCTGCCGTTTTGACTGGTGAAATTTTCAAGAGGCCATCATTGATTTTACCCCCCTCGCGCGTCGAGCGCCGCCCTTATTCCACCCTCCGCGCGTCGCGCGCCCTTCTCGACCCGTACCTCGCATCGATCACCCGTACTGTCCACGCAAAATAACGATTAGCTCGAGAGAGCGCGACGTGTTCCAGAGACGTTCGTCCAGTTCGAGTAACCCGACGAGTCTCTCGCACACGACGAGAGCCGGAGATGTCTCGGACACGCGACATTAAGACGGTGAAGTTTAACGCGAGTTTAACGAAAGTTAAAAAACAACTTGCAGAAAAGAAGTCACTTAGATACGAGTATTTCAAATTTTCGCTAACAAGAATTTTCCGCAGCGTATAGTAAACTCATATATATATATATATATATATATATATATATATATATATATATATTACTATCAATTTATTTTTACTAAATATCGAAAATTGCAACCAAAATTTATATAAAGTAATAAAATTGAATCAAACTAAAAAATAGTAGTTAGATAAAACACACACATTCTCTAACGATTTAAAGATATTAAAATTTAATTATACAACACATGACAGTTTAAGTACTTCTCCTATTTTGTTTGCGATTAAATGACAAATATAACGGTACTTTATATGAAACGGATTGTTTGCCGAATAAGGCTTCTGTATCTAGTCTTTCTCGATGATAATTTAGGTTAAATCATAATCAAATTGCTCACATTCTCCACATATTATGTCTACGTAATACTCGACGAAATTTAGAGCTACGTTTACTGCCCACCCGACGGAAGATTGGTCTGTCCATAATTCAATGCACCCCGCTGTTGACTCGGGAAACGAATACATACGTATATGTAAGCGAAACGCACTCGCGTCGCCGGAAAGGGAGAAACACAGGGACCGAAGGGCGAAGCGAGCAGCCGCGCGTTAAATATTTAGAATTGTGAGTTATGGTACCGCGTGTATAGGCGTCGCATTATCGGTAAAGACATCGAGTCCCAGGTGCGTCCTATGTGTTTACGAGTCTCCGAACGGTCCAACTTCAGGAGCGGCAAAGCCCAGCGGGAACTTCGAAGGCTATGTTTTGCCGGATATATCGCGGGTCTGCACCAGGTGCGCGATGACTCCTAAGGTGGAGTATCCTTCGAGTCTCGGCCAGGACGAGTTTTTTTATTCGAGCAAGCTAAATTTTTCTCTAAACGCCGAACCGCGCTCGACGAAGATGTACGCGCTACGAGCGTCATACGCGCTCTACAAATCGGATGGAGGGAGAAAATTAGCTTGTACTTCTATGTCATTAATTTTTTTATGCATTTTTTATAACGTCATACTTTGAGATTTGTCCTACAAAAGGGTCTTCTGCTTGGAGCGTTAGAGATAAATAATGATGAGGATTAAAATGGTTAATTAAATTTTTATAATTGAAACATCAGCATTAAATTAAGCAAAAAGAAGGACTACAGATTTTTTTGAAGGCGGTGAGAGATACGAAGACAAGCAAATGAGAACTTTGATACCCTAGAAAATAACGTCCTCGTTTTACGCAAGGAACTGATAGACAATAGAGATTCGTTGAAGCATCGTAAATATAATTTTTATGGGTTTGGCTCTTTTTATGGTGTTTACGTCAAAACGAAGAACGAAGTTAATTCGGTCGTTAAAAAGTTATCCCTCTTTTACGCGAGCTATTTATCGACCCGGCCGCAGAACAATGTCGGGGTTAAATCGAAAAATATGCTTTTTTTACGGGTCTTACTTTCACATAGTATCTCGGTATTGTAGTAGTTTCTATAGTTATAGTTTTTTATAAAAAAAAAAAGGATTGTGGAAATAATTCTAAAAAAAATCAATACTAATCTGCGGACTCGGCAATAGTTTTTCGGCATAATTAAAGTTGAGAAAAACAAAATCGAAAGTACGTATGTATATGGCGGTACAGTAGATTAACACACTCGTATGGAAAATGGATGATACTTAATTACGCGACTCCATATCATAGAAGCGAGCCCTATATTAATGGCGACAGGCTACGAGTACGTCTGACCACCGATGAGGTTGTTCGCTCTGCTTCTCGCTTTATACCTGTCAGATCGGGCCTGAGTAACGATCCGGCAGAATTTCAGTGCCTTGGTCTACGAAATGGCGTGACCGCGAATGGATCGCGGCGAGAGGGAAAATATAGAAATGTAAATTGCCTCTTATCACCATAATGACGTGCCCAGTCACGGAATTATCCGGAATGCTGTATCAATCGCCGGCGAATATCGCCGTGACGGTGTGGCGAAACATTAAAACTCGAGAATACTACTACGGAATACCTACTACAGCTTAATTAAGAAAACGATAACGTAGTATTTATGTGGCAAGACGATAGGGAGAAGTTTGATAAAACTTAAGTATCGGAGGGGTAATCTGTTATACTATCAAAGTGTCCACGTACAATGAAGATAAGTTTATCTCTCGGCGGCGTGATGCTTAAGCGGGGAGGACGTTGCTCTGTTCTCGGTTTATTCCACCTCGCTCCTCCTCGGTTCCGGGAGGACTACAGCAGTCAAGGGACGAGTGATTTATTCCAAGTCGCGTTTCGCAACAACCAACCTTAGATTAACCGAATTACTGGATTCCTGGGCCGGCATGGGTCGGTCGCCGTTGCCACCGACCGGCACGGCGCGGGCGCGGCGGTATTCGCTGTCGCAACCAGCGACGGAGCCGGGTTACAAGGTAGATTTGTCATTGTGCCCCCGGTGTTTAATTAGAGGGAGTATCGACCGGGCGGAGAGAGGGTCGGGACCCTGAATTTCGTGGGGTGAAGCCTCCTCCGGCCCGAGGAGGATCGAGGCGGACGAAGGCAGCGGTCGGAGGGCACGTCTCTGGATAGGCCCCTCACCTGCAATTACCCAATCGCGTCACGGTAATGGATTACCGATTGGAGAGGAGCGGAGAATCCGGTTCCCTGTACGATTCGGTCGCCGGGGTCGACCGGGACACAGGGACAGCGACGGAGGGTAGCGGCGACGTCGGGGCACAGGACGAGGGGGAGTGACCGCCGTCTTGCCGCCCGCCGCGCACCAGGGGCAATTTACCTCGCCAATCTATGCCACGTAATTGGGAATTTTATAATATTTTTGGAAGCGAGCCAGTCTCGGCCGGGGCGGCAGCCGGGCGCGGTGGGTGGCGAGAAACAGAGGGGGAAGGGAACGACGGGAAAGAAAGGTAGAGAAAGACGGTTGCGGAGGTAGGTTATACGGTTGGGATACCGTTGGAGGGCCGGCAGCCTCTAGGGAAGATGGATATCCTCTTTTTGAGAGCCGCAACGCGCCGGATGAAAAATGCACACGGCTAAAATTCACCGCCGCAAAAAGGGTGCGAGCGATTTGGAAGCATACCAAATTGTAATCGTCGGAAATCGACGATTAATTTATCACGGAAATGCCCCCTTCCTCCCCCCCCCTCCCCCGCCTTCCCCATACCTCGCCCGTCCCTTAAGCGCCGTCCCTCACCCTTCGGCGCTTCCAACTATTACCATTCCCATTTTTACGCGAGTGGAACCATGGCCATCGCCGCGCGGAACGACTCCACCTCCTTGTTCCTTGAAACGAGAGGATTTGCGGTATAACCGCAGAGAGACGTACGCTATCAATCGGCAAATCGAAAACCTTTCACGAGTTCACTCTTCCCTTTGTAACCGCATATTGTGCAGTCATATTTCTCGTAAGCTCTCCGTTTCCATTGAAATATCGCGTGTTAAATTTAAACGCGGCAAAGCTTTAAGAATTTATTACACATGAAAACAATATTTTATTAAACCTTACATATATACTATATATGTATATATATCAATTAATATTAATGCTGGAACTAGTCTATATATTCACATTACGTCTTATGTGGTTGTGCGCGAGTACGACTGTTTTACGACAAAAGGCTCGACGTACAGAAATCGACGGGACGATTTAGCCTGGGATAGCG
The DNA here is from genome assembly GCF_013373865.1 of Monomorium pharaonis. Lineage (NCBI taxonomy): Eukaryota > Metazoa > Arthropoda > Insecta > Hymenoptera > Formicidae > Monomorium > Monomorium pharaonis. The sequence goes on from NC_050473.1 coordinate 9,609,130, forward strand.
TCGCAAAAGTAACTTCCGATCGCAACACTCTCGAGAAGTATCTACCGACTCTGAGCGCGATAATAACGGATGGTTACCGCGCCAGTCTGGCGCAGTTGCCAGTAGTAGCACCATATCTATTTGGTACAGCGCGAGGGGCGCACGCTGCCGCACGTGAAACAAGCGCACCTCGCTCTCGGTCGAGCCACTTTATATTCAAAGCGCAGGCGGACGTCTCTGAAAATGCAATCGCAAAATACAATACCGTGCATTACCTATACCCCGGCGCGCTCCAGAAAGAGATATCGTAAAAGATGATGTTATACATTATGCGGCGCGAGGCTCCCAACTCACGCCCGCACCCCATCCGCCTGGTAGCGCGCGCGGGGGAGGAAAGGGCCCCTTAAATCCGCTCCACACCTCTCGCCGCCGCCGTCGTCGATACGTTAATAAAATTCGTGGGTTGAAAGAGGCGCGCGTGTATGGATATACGTACTCCTCCCAGGATATTGGAAGTATCCCCAAGGAAAATCCCCTATTCGACTTTCTCCCATCTACCAGCCAGCAACACCCGCCGCTGCCGTCGGTCCGCGGAATACGAGCGAAGATATGTGAAAAATCGCTCCCGAGGTCTCCGAGCTTTTATTATTTATCGGCCCGCACGATTGTTCGCGTGTGCGATGACGACGACGACGACGACGACGACGACGACGACGACGACGACGACGACGATGACGACGATGAGCGGCGTGAGGATTCAGCACCGCGTTTCCGTTCGAGGATATATTATAAGAATCACGCGAAGCAATATTTCTCCTGCGGGGCACGAAAAATTCGTCAAAGTCTCGTGTCAGGTCGTTCCGCTTCGATAACCCTCCCTCTCTCTTTCTCCCCCAAATTTCGCAGGTCTTCTCCTCCGTTCGCCGCCGTCGGTTCGATTATTAACGGCGCATTGTAACGTTCATTACCGTAGGCGCAATTTATATTGTAATTCATGCTGTCGGACGCGCTCATTTATTATTTATTTGATGTTTGAAATTTCATGCGTAATATGGAGTATAATTAGAACAGATATGAACATTATTATATGTGATTATAATGCAGGGTAGTCCCGCGGACGCGGGGTTGCAACTCGGCGTGCGTTGTGCGTGTTTGCTACAGGTTATCAAAATAATTTATTCATTGATAGGACAACGGAGTATGGGAGAATTTCGTTTCAGGGCTGCGCGTTGTGAAAGGCGAAGCGACTAGCTCCGTTTTATTCATGACATCTCTGTCTTTGATTGTTTGTTCGTTGCGTTATCTGTTGCGCTACAAAACGGTCCGTCATAGGGACGGTCAGAAAGCTTCTATTCATTACTCTCCGTTCTCTCTCTCTCTCTCTCTCTCTCTCGCTCTTTGCCTCCCTCCTCCTTTCTATCTCCCTGCTGCGGATAAGTATATCTTACAGAGAGAAGATGCATTCGGCTATAGTTTACCGATATAGAGATCTAAGTTTCACTACCTCGCGGAGTTCGTCGAAACACGGCTGATAAAGGCGGAACTTAAGTGATTAAGCTGCAGGAAAGGAGCGTTCTAGCAGTTTGGTGGTTTGCATTAACGGCCTTGACTTCGCGAAAGTGGAACGTATTTCTCTGGGAATTGCTGTCTGCGTCGCCCATTGAGTAAGAAATAAAGCTGCGGCTATGGCCGGGTATTCCCATGTCTCGCGTTCAATTACACGCTGCTTACCCCATTAACATCTCCGCGCATTTAGTTTAATCATTTCCCCGCGTTCCATTAGTATTTTTTTCTCGTCACCTCTTTTCAGCCGTTGAGGACGATCCCAACTTGCACGCAATCACTCAATGAAAAACGAAGCGAATGAATAGCATAAACTTATATTTTGCCCAGAAGAGAGTTGATCCATACCGATCTACTTTATGAATATTTTATACTTTTACTTAATGTAAACAGCTTTTAATATAAAGTAAGGTAATATAAAGTAAATGAGACACGACAAATTTAATAGATTTTTAGTTTATTTTATGCGTACTAACAACACTTGAAAAAAATATCATGACTAATTGATGTCAATTTTTAATTTATTTAGTAATTTATAGTAATATAATCAAAATAATTTTATATTAAAGTTTTATTATTTTTACGAAAAACGGCTTATTATACAACAGAATATTTTACATTCATTATATATTTTTTAATAAATTATTAATAAAATATTTTTTTTAATTAATAATTTCTTGTATTTTTAATTATTTTTATTCGTTAATTCGATACTTTTAAAAAACGATTTAAGAGATTTACAGGTACAATTTAGGCGACCGATTTCTAAAATCGTATCTTTGCATGTTGCTGTAATAAAAAACTTGTTAATAAATTAATTTGTTATTAGTGAAAGATATTAAGTATTATGTAAAACGTCAAGCTACAATTTCTAATATTTTTTTAAGAGAGAAAGAGAGCAATGTAATGATTTCTTGTGTAAAACATTTTTTTCATACAAGAAATTTTTCACACTTTAATTATTATTATACCACCACATGGCTATTTCTATTTTAATGATAAGAATCGTGTTTCTCGCAGTAGAATTTTTGTCTCTTTTGATAGTGGCGCGGGCATTGATGTCTAATTCGAATGTTTTCCAACGAAGCGGTGAAAGAAAAGGCGATTTAAAAAAAAAACACTAGAGAAAATGTTTCACGTTCGTTCGTTATCAAAATGTGAGAATCGCGCGGGTGGCCATGGATAAGCTCGGCGCACAATGAGAGTAGAATGTAGGCTCCGTGGCGCGTAGCGACGGTAGCAAGGCAACGAGCGAAAGGGGATGACACCGGGACCGGGATGCGACGGTAGAAGATAGAGCAGGTGGATGTAGGAAGATGAGGGGTCCCGACCGTAAAGAGGGCGGGTAGAAAGGGCCGACGGCGAAGTGCAGTTAGAGGACGATCAGGATACGGAGAGGTCTGCGCGGCACCCGCGGCTACTCTTCTCTGTCTGGGCTTCATCCGGGAAGCTTTGCATGGAAATGCCGTCGCTGAATAACCCACCGCCGCTAACTTTAGCACAATAGTCGTCACATTATGTTGCGTCAGAAAGCACCGATGGCACAGAGAGCTGCCGGTTTCAGGAGTCGCTGGTGTAACGGCCCCTCTGTCTTTCTCTTTCTCTCCCTAACGCCATCTCTGTTTCGCCCTGTGTTCGCTTTTCTTCTCACACAACACATACTCTTCTTTCAGTGCCTTCTCTCTTTCGCGTATATCTGTTTCGCTATCTATCCGCGGATACTGCGGTTTTATTACACGTTAGACGCGTGGACGCGAATAGCAGCGATCCGGCGAGGGCAACGGGGAGGCCGAGGGCAGAAACCGGTTATGTATTCAACCCGGTCAAATACATTGTCTCTCGCATCCATATATTATCATAATTTATAGTGCGCGCATGTAACTAATTGGGGGCTGCAATTAGTGTTGAATTTAAGTTATGTCGCGCGGTACAGACTATATTCACCTACCATTTTATCACGTGCACGCGCTTCGGGCTAAGGCAAATTAAGTTCGGCACATAATTAATAACCACCTGTCGTAATTATTACATGTACTAACATTTACGAAATTATCCGTAGACGGTGCTCGAGCGCTCCGTGTTATCTTTCGAAAAGGAAAGCAGGGAAAGGGGGAGCAACGGCGGCAATATTATGCGACCAAACGTGCGCGCAGCTGACGACCGTCTCCCCGATGCGAGAGGCACTTTTCGCAGTAAGACAAACGAATTAGCGGCAATTTCGCGGAGAACCCTTCGAGCGAACGTGTCACGTACAGTCGGGACGGGGAAAATTGTCTAGGAATAACAGCGATTACTCACGGGGAACGTGCGATTTGATACAAGAGCCACTTCCTCGTTGCCCCTCATCCGATAGTTCGTCTTAACCGCCGCGGGCGCATGGGGCTCGGTGAGTTAATTGCGGAGCTTTGTCTGAGTCGCGCGGTGATACATGCAGGGATGCCTTCCTTTAACTGTTCTCGGGGGTCGATAACGCCGTCTCGAGACGTAACTGCTGTCGCACCTGCTGACGTATATTTAAGTAGGTCAACGCGGTTGCTTGTAATTTCGTCGTGTTAATCAGCGAAATTATGACGGTGGCGACTGCTTACGGGAAGATTCGTCGCTCGATGCAGCGTAAATATGCACGTTTATAGTGATACTTGAAAGATACTGTCAATTGCGTACAAGATATTTATTTTTATGACAAGATTTTTTTTTTACGAAATTATTACACTCTCGATGCCACGCGCGATTTTTAATTGTCACGTTTCCAGGTCTTGCAAATCTTTGGAAATAATGCTTTTACGCTAATACGTAGCTGTATTCAGACCGGAAAGAGCAATATGCGGAAAGAAAAGAACGAGTCGGTGCGGCAGGAATAGCAGTGATGGAACGCTACTTTATACCGCCGCGTGCCCGAAGTGACGCAATGACTTTTCTTTACGGCGCACTAGATACGACAAGGGAACTTTAGCATCCTTGAACATGCAAAGTGATGCAAAAACGTCCCGCTAAAGAATAACTATGATGCGAGAGAGAGCCGGTGCCGCCCATGTAACCTGTAAAGAACAGCGAGCAAAACGTGCCCATCCGCGACCCTCTCGCGGCAGGGGGCGGAGCCCATTCGTGACTTTCGTAAGTTAATCAGTACTCTTTTGCAAGAGTTACAGCCCCCGCTGCCGTATACTCCAGCTTAGGAGTCTGGATCTTAGCGGGCTTGCACAATGGGGCATAACTTTGCATAGGACACGTACAGCGGGCAACAACTAACAACTAAGACGTTTCGCGGAGTCGGCAGACCTCCGCCCCCGCCGCCCCTGCACGAGAGTGAGCGGTAAGGTCGAGGAGACCTCTCCGAGCGTGCATATGTATCCATTATGCAAATTTCGTAGCCATTATAATAAGCGAAGCCCTTGGCATACCTTAGAGGCCTGGCGTCGAGAACTGCCAACATTACCGCAACATGGCGACGCGGTCCAAGAGGACAAATTCAATTAGGACTCGGACGATAAGTTTGGAGTTTAGTTAACAGGCCGAATCGTTTCGATTATCACTGTTGCTCTAAAGCCAATGTCATTTTATAGGCAAATCTAAGAAATGAAAAGATATATGAAACATGGAAGATGAATTAAACGTGATCTTTCATGCCGCCGTGTTTTCAACGTTCTTCCGATAACTAACTATTTGCAACTTGTATGGTTATTTGTTGATTATTCGGTGATGTCGGCGTAAACTATGCGAAAAGTTTCCGAGATTTTGCGCGAGGAAATGTCGAGGTGAATCGCCGGTGACCACGACCTCCAGTCTGTACTACAGTATCCCAAACTCCAACACCTAAGCTCTCCGTGTCCAAGATTAATCACCCTCGGTCGGGTTTCTCCTCGGATCTCTACCCATTCGTTCCTCCTTCCGCGACCGTTCGTCCACTTCTGGAAGGGCCTCTCACCTTACGGGGGTTCTCATTACTTAAGGCACGGCATTAGCATATCGATTTCCTGCGGGAACAGTTTCAGAAATTCGTCTGGTCCCCGTGCTCTTTCGTATTACGGTATAATGAGAGACGTCATCCGCATAACTTTAATCCATGCGATTTAATTCTCGAAGTAGCTGATTTGCTCACTCTTCTGTATTAATTGAAATATCCAGTATCAGGCATTCATTCGTGTGACGCGATTACTTTGCTGATGTAAAAAATTTTACGACATCTGTAAAAAAAAAAAGATTCAACTTTCTGTCGAACTTTTATATGAGCAATTATATGAGAGACCTCAAAATCCAAGTTGTAATGAAATACATATTCGTGGTTAGCTCAGTACGTAGTTTCTCGGTAATAGATTTAGTGCAGTTATTTCTAAAACTATTAGGTACACTTTTATATTATATATATGTACACTTTTATATTATATATGAAAAAATTATATATTTCTCATATATTGTATTTGAAAGCGTAAGAACTAATTAACGAATATAATAGTGGAAATTCCAATCGCGCGAGAATCCCGGATAAAAATTCCAACCGAACGATCGGCCCGTGGAACTATCGAATTTTCAGAGTCTTAGAACTTCTACAAATCCAGGACAGGGCAGTTTTACATCGGCGTGTTACGAGTTTGCGCTGCTAGCACCCGACTCGTGTAAAGCCCCGTGAAAGCCATTATCGCCTCTCTGGCCTCTCCCGGCGTTCATCGTTCTCTTTCTCTGCGGGTGTACCACTATTTCGGTCCAGCGGGTTAAAGAACTTGACGGTCGGAGAACAAGGGGACGAATCGAATCGTGAGGGTCGTTGGGTGAGGGACGAGCTATATAGCGACAAATACTCTGTTCTGACCGGCTTCCTATCCGCCTACTCCCAATAAAAAGAAACAAAAACCCATTGTTGGCCATTCTGTGGGTGGCGGGCTGGCTGGGTGATCCATCAGGGCTCGGACGGGAAAGGCTTCGAGGTAACAGTGGGTGGAACACACTGAAGCCTGCCTGCCCTGCCTGACTGGATGGGGGTGAGTAATTAACCAGACCTTCCCGCACCACATGCAGTCTGACTGTTTGCACTGGAACCTTATGTATCGTTGAATAACAGCTGAATCGTTACTATCAACCTAACCTAACCCTGTATGTATTAGACGTACGCTACAAAACGTTACTCAACTTTCTTCAGTGCGTGAGAATTTTTTTGCATACTTGATATCACTTAAAACGTAACTTTATCTTTGTTAGAAATTTGTAAGAATGTACAAATACATTGCGATTTTTTAACTGAAAAATAAAATAATATTCGAAATATTAGCAAATAAATGTTACTTGTTATGTTTTCTCCGATATTTATTAATTACAAAAAATTTGATTATGATGACGAAATATATGTGCTTGTAAAACATATATTTTATTTTCTAATTAATTGATTTATTGCTAGAAATAAAATTTTATTTTGCCATGTTTAGATAAAGATTTTTTTTAGTAAAACAATAAATTTATATCTCACAAATAAAATTTTAACTGCCTTTTTCTCAGTGGGATAACGTTCTTGGATTGAAATATGTGTCGAAACGTATCGTAATTGAAAATTATTTTTATCCATCGGAGTATCAAAGATCGACGATAGCAGTCCCGTTTCCTTCGCCAAATTACAATTCGAGTTACGTACGATCGTTCATGTATATGTATCCGTACGTCTCGATGCACGTGTTATCTGATTTTTGAAATGTTAATTGATGTAAATCATGGCACGCCGTCACACGCAAATAGATGGATACAACAGTTGATACGCGGAATCGACTGCAACAATGGTAAACGCGAATTCGATCCTTCATCACGGACACTAATGTCAAATTACTACCATGCAGCGTCGTTAATCACGGGTAGGAGGCGGTGCGCCGCCGCTCAATGCTACGCCGCCGAGTTATCTGTATTGCACCGACCATTAAATTCAATTTACATATAAATTCGAATTATTCTATCGAAACGCCGGTTGCACAATCGTAATTGCAAGACATAATCATAACGATCGCGCGGTCCTCGTGTTCAACACGGGGTTAACAGAGCGTCCGGCAACTTCGCGGTTCGCCATTCGAGCGATCGTAAAAATTAATACTGTTACTCATAAACGATATTTGTGTTATCCCAGCGGCGCTCTCTGCCATTTTCGCGACCATCAATTTCTGACGGAATTTTAAGCGCTACCACCGACGGTGATGAAAAATGATTTCGCCGATCTCGTATTCCGTGTATGACTTTCAAACCAATATTCACATCATGTCGGTTAAATAAAAGTTTCCATTGCTATCGAAGAATCATATCTTATTTTAATGGTTGCAATTTCGACGTGTCGAATAACACGAAAACGACTTTAAAATATTAATATTGTTACAGCAATATTTTATTAAGACGACACAACTTATTATATAATCATTTTCATTATATGGAGTGCGACATCCGTGCTTGTCGAGCCAGCGCGACATCAACCGTTAGGCAACAGTTTTCAATTAGCCTACTGAGGTTACTCCGAGAGTCTCTTCGGCATCTAAGACCTTGCTTCGAAGAGATGAGCGAAAGCAAGGATGCCCATTATCTCATAGCGGCGCCGTTCGTCGTTATCAGCGCGGAAGATGGGGAGCTGTTGAGGCCAGGGAGTCGTTGTGTCGTGAAAACAGACGGAAGGAGGGGGGGGGGGGGGAGGAGTATATCGGCGGGGTGAACAGGAAGGCCAAGAAATGAAGAGCACTCCTCTCTACTCTACGAGGTGTGAAGGTTGCGGAGGCGTGAAGTAGGTTGGGCTAGGTTTCCTACAGTCGCGCGAGACCGGGAGGCGCAAGGAGGCGCCGGCGGCGGCGTCGGCAGGCGATGGTGAACGCGTCGAGGGTGAAGGTAGGTGGTGGTGGTGGTGGTGGTGGTGGTGATGGATTGTCCTTCGCGTGTAAATATTTCACACTACACTCATCACAATTTTCGTTCCGGCTCGGCGTTTCGCAGAGTCATAACTTCGCGTCTACTCTCCCGGGGTCGGACACTCATCCCCTACTTTCCGCCCGTCGCCTCGTACCTCTTTCAGCGAACACTTAGCCCGGGCGCAGAGTGCACTTGCCTTAACCATCTCGTTCGTTTCGCATTCGGTGCCCATTCATGGGACTTTTTCTTCACGCGCGGGCGTTTCAATGCACGCGCCAGCGAGAAGATCCCGTTCCTCCCGTTCGAAATCTTGGCAATCGACTCGCGAAGGTCCGCGTGGCGTTTCGTTTTCTTATGTACAGTTTCAACTACTTGGCTCATTAAAAACTATTCGACGTCAGACGTTTTTGTCACCCCCAGCGTATTTCTCTATTTGATAAGTCTGGCCTAACAAGACCGTCCTCTGGAATCTCTCACTTTAATTAACTATGGTATTTGTACGCTAGCTCTGACGACGGCGAGGCAGTTTTTCGAGCCAGCGGATTTAGTCTGACTGGTAGAGTAGCGCGCCAGCACGACGACGGAACGACACCATCCTCAAAGTATTAAGTCCGCGTCTTGTCGCAACGTGGCTACGTTCCAAGCTGTCTTCTTTCGACGCTTCCCCCTCACCGTCCCCTCGCTCCCCTAATCTACCTCTTCTTCTTTAATCCATCAATGGCACGATGAAAGGCATACGAAGAAATCTAATACCAAAATGGATTTAGCTGTTATAGGATATCGGGGGCTCCGGAGAGAAATAAGTACGTCGAATCGCGCGGTGCAATCCCGGGTAAATCCATCATCCTGGTCGCCCGGTCGTCCTGCATCGTTCTCTCTCTCCCACGGCGATGCATCGAAATGCAGTTTAAAATGTTACACGGCCGAACGCTCTAACGCGTGCGATAACGAACGAAACGCCGGAGAGCCGGAACGCGGAAGTGCCAACGATTGCGCGTAATTATACACGGCAGACTCGGAATTGCGTTTCACACCGAGTTTTCCCAACTTCCGGCGCGAGAGTTGACCGATATTTCGTGCCGTGATGCGCATCGGGCTGTCGCGTTCACTCCAACGATGCGTTGCACGTTGATAACGTTGCCCGGCATCAGTTTCTTTAAATATCGCGATTAACTGCGCGCTTCGTTAAATCGCATAAATAAAGCTCGGCAGAGAAATCGGCTATTTTTTTTTTATTTGTATGATAACATTTATATGCGCGCAGATGTATACGAGATTCATAATGTACATTCAATATTTTTCTTCCGGCGTATCTGTTATCGCGATTGCTTTGTTCACGAGAGAGAATTACAAGGTATAGTTTCATTCGTGAAATTTGTCAAATGTGTTTGAAAATTTTCATAAAAAATTTTTACGATATGACTAGAACCCGGAGAACGGAGACGTATAGAGACAGGCTTTTGCAATTTGCATATTATCTCAAAACGATATAGAAAAAAGATCTGGTTTTAAAATAATAAATTTCCAGACAATTTCTCCCTACTTTTAGCAACGTTTAATAAAATCCGTAATAAGAGGGAATAAACCTAAAAAGGAAATCGTTTCGGCAGCGAAGATTGCGCGCAAACCGAAGCGAAAACCAGAATGCCTTTGATACGCCGTTGTGCAAAGCCGCCTTTCTCGCGGATGTACAGACATTCTATTTACATTTATATCCACCCTCCAGATTGGATGGGGGTTTGAGGATGTCACAGTATTTCGGAATGAAGAGGGACGAGGGTGTATCCATAGGGCCGAATCTGCGGAACATGGGGATATATCCAGACACTGAAATTTTCGCTTCGATGCTTTCAACAATAACGCGTCGTACATCTTCCAGGGAGCGACGAGCAATATTTCAAGCGACTGCAGGTTACGTATATATATATATATATATATATATATATGTACACGTGCACGTGCACGTACACGTACTCGCCAACCCTTGAGACACACGTACGCGAAGACGAGGAGAAAACCGGCTCCTCTGTGTGTGCGTGTGTGTATGTGTGTGTTGGCACTTGGAACACCTTCCTAACGCGATCCGTTCGCGTGCGTGCACACGCGATAGTAACGATACACGAGTTTTCGTGAAATTTGCCGTACATCCATATTATATTATCGACGTGTCACGGCGACGCGACGCGTGGATATAATATTGGCGCTTACACGAGATAGATATTGCATGACCAGATCAGTGTCGTCGAGTAATTTTGTCGCAAGTTGTGTTAATTTGAGAAAACACTCGGAGTGTTTTTTTTACATCCCAGTGTCGAAAAAAAAAAATAAAACATGTTAGCCAATTTTTTTTACTGATGCAAAATCCATATCTACTCTTTACTCGTTTTAAAAACTGTAAATAAATTTATACGCATAACGTTTTTAGATAATTGAATTATAAAACACTCAATAATATGCAATGATTTTTAACTAGGATATAGAAATCATCCCAGATGATTGTTTACGGGGGAAAAGGGGGGAGGGGGAGGCAACGAGTTAAGGACGCCGAATTATTGACGGTTTCCATCCAGCTAGAAAACACGATACAATGCAACTTTATGGCATGCTACTCTTGAGAACTCCGCCGCTCTTCCTAAGCTGCCGCGATACGCTAGTATCTTTAACTGCTTGCTTGCATGCATCTTCGCGTCCGTAATACGAGGGAGCTTATACATGCAACCACGATGAGGGGACCGTTTAAGATAAGTGATCTGCTAATTCCGCGAGGGAAACACGATGACAGGCGCCCGCACCCATTTTACGAAAATGCGAGCGTCGGTCGTAAACCCCGACGGTCGATTTTAGTGCGCGGCTTCTCCTTCGGTAAGGGGCGACCGGGGGGACGGCAAAAGGGGGGAGGGGGCGGGCAAGGGTACGCTAGAAGGGGATTATTGGAGATTACTTCTGAACTCCGTTCGATTGTCAATACGCGTTTTCCGTTTCACGGTGACGCCGCGATAACCCTTAATAAATGTCCTTCGGCCGAAAAACCTCCCTCTCTCCTACCCGGGACTACGTGGGGGAGCAAAGAAACGCACGGACGAGAAGGGATCAGCGCGCGTTCCGAGATATATTGCGCCCACGTAAATCCTCAATAAACCGTTACCGGGCCTGCGGCAATAAAACGAAACAGCGCCGTCACGTCGCGGCAATTATCGTTGCGCCACCAAACGTTTGGCGACGTTCCGTAGTTTCTCTGCTGATCCGCGGCGCATTGGACGTAGTCGGTGGGTAGGCAACCACCGTAACACTTGTACAACACAAACGTGCCGTTATGCCCGCGATAATGATCCTACCTGGAGGCGGCGGATATGCGCTCAGGAAACGGCCGCTCCCTTTAAACGCGGCATTAGGCCGAACTTTCACGTAAGGAAGTTTCGCGTAAAAGTTATCCTCTCTCTCTCTCTCTCTCTCTCTCGTTCTCGCTACTTAAGACGTGTCGCGTATTAATGACTAACCGTTATATCTCGCGGACCGCGCGGTATTACACAAAGACTCCGGCGTCCCTCTAATTCACTTAGGGTATAATCGGGTAATTAATACGCACGCATTGCGAGCGTTTAAAACAATTGGATCTCCCGAGGTACTTTTTATCCCGCGTAACGATCGCGCGAAAGAGCAAATTGCTGCCGTCGCGGAGGGTACGTCTTGAGCGGCTCGGGAAGAAGATGGAAGACGACGTTGCGGTCGCTAGATTATTAAAATCTTGTTCCTGCGGCGATACCGATACAAGGCTGTGCGTGTCTGGGAGCAACAACAGGGGGCGAGCATTATCGCGAGCGCGGAGAGAACGCCGGTAAATTTATATCGCCGGCGAATGCAAAAAGGTTTTATTAGCTTTTTACGCGCGGATGGGTTATGTCTTGCGCCACCTCTCGTCGTTAATCTTTAGAGTTTCGTGAGGATAGCGGGCAGACAAGCAGGGGCGAGCCTGCAGTGTACGTCGGCACGCGACGAGCCCGCCTATCTGGCCCATGTTTCAGTCGGCGCGTTCCTTTCTTTTTCGCTCGTCTCGAGTGGAAAAAAAAAGGAAAGAGCGAACGAAAGAGAGGGAGGGAGAGAGAGAAAGAGAGAGAGAGAGAGAGCAGCGTTACGATAAAGCCCCTAAATAATTGCGGCCGACCTCTCGACTCCGCGCGGCTAATACGCCTGCCCGTCGGTGCCAAATTGCAAACTTCGAATGGCCGGACCTGCTATCGAATCCGGCTTGATTGTGAGTCGCGAAAGTAAGCTTCTTTGCAAAATGCGAGGGGGGGGATCGCCGTTCGTCATTTTGGCCTCCGTCTTCTTCTCTTCTCGTTCTTCTTCTTCCACTTTGTGATTTTCTCGGAGAGAACGCCGCTCTGTAACACTCGCACGAGCGACGTAATCCGCACGATTGAACGGCGGGGACGAGTTACACGAGTTAACGTTAAATTACAACGTCTTCCAAAAAGAGGTCCTGGCGGATCCGCCGTTTTGTTTGCGGCCGAGCCTCGCGCGAGGCACGGCCGTTAAGTAAGAGCTTAACGCCGTGATGGAAGCCGCACGGAAGGAAAAGCACGCGGAAGAGACGCAATTGCGACCGAAGGGCAGGCTAAGTGCTTTTAACGACAAAAAACCAAGACGGCCCATCCAGCGTAAAAGCCGCGATGTTATCGGCGGTGGTTGCGCAACGCGAAGGTAGAGAAAGGTCGGACATGAATATGCAACTAGTCTCAGCCGTTAAACCCCCCTCGTTACTCACGCCGCGCTTCTTGATGAATCCAGTGGCGTTTCGTCATTCGTCGTTGCTCTCCGCGCAAGCATTCGTATTAACCACGATTCGTATTAAGGAGGGATAATATTTTTAATTAAATAAATCGATTTCGTATTTCGTAAAATTATTTGCCGCGTGACACACTTTTTCGTGTTGTCCCCGATCGTGGATTTTACACTCGTCGACAACTCGAAACTCGTCCAAATTGAAACGTTCGATCCGATAATTCTATTTGTAGTAAAAAAAAATAATAAATAAGAGAAATCTCCTTTATTTTTCGCATTTATCGTCGCAATTATCGCCCGCCGCGCGAAACGACGGATACATGTCGAATCTATCTCGGATTTTCAATCGGCATTTTTGTCGATACGGAGAACGTTAATTAAACCGTCGCGCCGCATCGAAATTCCGTGGAATTTGAGCGATACGCCAATGCCGGTGCCGGTGCCACTCGTCGAGCGGGCGTACGAGCAGCGCTCGAGTGCTAATCGCACATCCAGCACATCCAGCGCACATCCATTGGAAGCTGCACACGCGGGCGGCATCTGCGCATACATCAGGCTCTGGCTTGACACGACGCGGATCGCGAATATCGCGCGCGGTGCTCGATTTTCGGCCAGGAATTTGTAAATATTGCGTGTACGCGTGGGAGGAAGGAAGAGAGGTGGCGACGGGGCGCGCCGTCAACACGGTCCCGCATAAACACAGAGGGGAAAGAGGTGGCCACGTCATTCGCACGGCGGCGACTCTCTCTCTCTCTCTCTCTCTCTATCTCGCAGCAGCAGCCGGCGAGCCCGTTTGTTCCCATTAACGATTGAAGTTGGCCCGATCGCGACAGATGGGTGCGACGTGACCGTACATACACCGGCAGCGGCGGTGGCGGCCGCATTCCGCGAAATCCATGAAATATTTAACCGCATTATTGATTCCCTACGTGGTCCACGAGAGTGCTCCTCGTCGTAAATTCATTACCCGCGAAGTTCGCTCGCTGTTGGCGAGCGAGAACACACGCGAGAGCGGCCCTCCCCCCACGTGCTCTCCACCTCCCCGACAATTATCGAATTTCTGCGATATATCTCTTTGCTGTACGTGCGTCGTTGCGAAGGTAAGTGTTCTCGTCGGGCGATTTGCGATCCAGAGTGAAACGATAATTAATTTTAGATGGAAGGGGAACGCCACTCGATAACAATGATTCTTGCCACCCTTGAAAAAAAAAAACTTACAGCTTTCACTGAACGTACAAATGACTGTTTCAAATGACGTGTTATCGTCTAACTTCAGTCTTTGTTCTGTCTTTCTCGCAGTCGCGAGATTATGGTACGATGAGCACTTGATTTGCGACGGATTATTTGCAACGGTGTAAGATTTGCAGCGGCACGATTTACGGCAAATTATTTATATCGCGCGCGGAAAGGAACACGCGAAAGAAACCGTCGTTTCGCTTTTTCTCCCCTGATTTCGTGATTACCTGCGGTAATCAATGGACCCGACTCAGGAGGAGGCAAATAAAGGAGAGTAGCGAAGGAAGGAACGAAAAAAAGAGCGGGGGAGAGTGGTAAAGGGTGAGTGTACCGCGTAGGAGGGCAACGGTAGGGCGCCCCGGCTCGCAGGACACACATAAAATATCAGCCGGAAGATTACCATCGTCCTGCCCCTCCCCACGATGTCGGTTTCCCCGCATCCGCTTTCTGCCGCGGCAGTTTTTACCGAGAATATATGCACCAACCGGCGCTTTGTTATTTTCCCCCTTTTTTTTCGCCGGTCCTCTCCTTTCTCCTCGCGCGCGACCCTCGGTCGCGACCGACCGACGACCCTTTTCCCACCTACCAACCCCTTAACCCCCTCGGGCTCGAGCCGCTCCTCCCAACCGATTCCACAGTATTCCTACACGGTTTTGCTTCCGGTCACGGCCAGTGTGGCAGCGCCTGTAACTTACGTACAACGGCGCGGAATTATCAATGAGCTCTCGCGGGCCGCGAGCTTATCGTCTCGCGGCCGGGCGCAATCAACGCTACATCACTCGTGACTTCGCTGGCGCACTCAACTCTACCGCCCGTTAATTTTTTCGCCGTTTCAAGAAAGAATGTACGCTACCACGTACTCCCGAGGGTAATTTATTGCGTTAGCGTGTTTCCTATCGTTTCTATCTGTTAGTTAGCTCCGGGGGGACAAACACAATGTCCGCCGCGAACGCATTTGTTCGTCTACAAAACGGCACGGTATGTACAAGGAACAATTGACACTTGAAGAATGGCGAAGTGTCACGTCCGGAAAGTTGTCGACAGCCCTCGCTTGAATCCGTGCGATCATAACGTGTTCTGTATTTCGCAGAAATATTATACAGCCAAAATATTATCTGAGAAATAGATGCTCAATTAAAAAGAATATGTGTAGAAAATACCGTGTGAACACTTGAGAGAAATATATATATTACGTATTTTATAAAGATTTTATTCTGATTTGAAATAAGGTAATATAATGTTTAAATAATTAGGATAAGGCTATATCATTTTTCTAGGAATAGACCTTTTATTATTTTCAACTCTATATCCAGGAAAATTTTTAGATACTTTCGAGGAAACTATTCTTCCTATGTAAATAAAGTAGTCTGTAAAATTTTTCATTTTTCACGTTTTCCAAATCGAGAGAGGATCAGGATATTTTAAAGGATTCAAGGAAGTAAACCCCGGGTGATGCCAGGTATCCACTCCTTTTTCAATTTTTCCAAAAGTAAGGAGGAGTTGTAACGAGATGGAAACGTCGATACACATCGTAACTTTTTGGCCGCGATAATACTTGGCTGTCTATTCCCCACCCGTGTCTGGGCTAGGTATCGATTGACCCGTTCCTTCCCTTTCCAATCTCTTCGCTTCTTTTTCCAACCACTCGACTCCATCTGGCTCGTGATTGACGTTTCATAATTCAGTTGCGCCGCCTGATACGACATGCGACGAGTCGCCCGCTGGACCAGGATTAGAGGCTGGGCGAAATGCGAATGCTCTTTCGTAATTCACACATATTTCTTCGGCTTGCGCCGCGATGATATTATCAAACGAGAGAGAGAGAGAGAGAGCGCAAAATCAAATTTATCACGATCAAAGGGATAAACGTAGGAGCAATGAAAGAGCGATGGACTTTCGTTACTCTGCAAATCAAGCGCTAACGCGGTAAGCGGATTTATTTCTGCATTCGACAAACGTATCGTCGCCGCGCATTCTTCGCCCGAGGAATAGCTTATTCGATTCGGCCGTCGTATTTTCTCGCGAAATTCTGGTCCCCGGGAGAAGAACGCAAACTCTCCGCGTCGTTTGTAACGCGCGGGTCCAATTGTCGTTCCGGATAATTCCTTCGGCCGTCGGAAAGTGGTTATTACGTTGTCCACAGAAATGGAACGACCAGTAAGATAGAACCGACTATGGCGTCTTTGTGCTGGTAAAACGTGGTAGAACGGGAAGGCGGTGGAAAAGAGGGGAGAACGGGAGGACGCTGGATCTTTTTGGTCAAGCCCCAGGCTTGCTGTCTCTCAAAAGAGCTCTCAGCCCACGTCCCGTCCCTTCCGTTTCTCCCGGCGACCGCCATTCAGCGTCGTGCCACCTACGAAGTCAAGCCCTCCCCCCCCCCCGGCCGCCCGCTAGCCCTGGCGTAGGGCTTTTACTACTTTCATTACTTTTTATCGTCACTCGCTTCAAGAGCCTGCGCGTCCATTTTTTAATTCGCTATGGATCGAGCGTGGCGCGCCGTGCTCTCTCTCTCTCTCTCTCTCTCTCTCGTCGTAGAGACTATATTAAGCTCGTAATTCTTACAAAGTGAAATCTAAGAGAGCACCGCTAGAGCACCTAGGTAGCCGGCTTTTCCCGGACGTGTGTACTTTACGATGATTAGCAGGAAGCGGCGGCGGGGCCATGTGCATTAATCTCGTGCCACGCCACCGGTGAGGATCGCCCTCGGACGACTCGGTGCCGCTGAAGCTTTAATCCAGTTAGTCCAGTAGAATTTTTTTTACGGTTACCGCACACTTACGAAAATGAAATTTACCATAAGCGTGTATGCGAAATTGCTGTCGCACGTATGCAACTTTTGATTTTCTTAACTGTCCATTTTCTTTTTAAACAGCCTGTTAAATCGATTTACCTGGCTCGAATTACCAGCCTCGTTTGCACGTTTACACGCGATGCTTTATACCGCGAGAAACATTTATAAGGGGCAGATCGATGGATCGATCGGTTTCCCATTTTCTTCGCGCGCTATCGGCATGAAAACTTTCTCCCTCTCTCTCCCCATCTCTCTCTCTCTCTCTCTTCCTGGAACGAGCGCTATTCATCGAATTATCGCGAGCGCGATAGAGGCTTCCCGTTGACGCGAAATTACGTTACGTGTCTAGGTGACTCGAGATAGTACCCGCTTGTTCAGATCAGGCGGGCGCAATCGGTTGATCATCGGCTTCAGCTTATCTCACGGGTGCGCGGAATGCGGCGGAATAAACCGGCGTTATTGGGTGCAGGCAGGCTACCTCGGCGTGCGTTAACGCGCCGAGGTACCTTAAATGCACGGTCACCGATCGACAGCGAGTCGTTTTCATCGGCCGTAGTCGTAACGGCGCTCGACAACAATACAAATCGAATCGGAGCGAGCTCGAGTGCTATCGTGTGTATGTGTGTGTGTGTGTGTGAGCGTAGACGATACGGTGCGAGAACGAGACGCGAAGCATTCCAATAAGTGGATTGACTCCTGCAAGCTCCGTATCCGCCCTTACCTCTCGATATCGCTCTAGACGCAGTGGAGCGCACAGCGAGGGATCGAGAGAATTGCACTGGCGAAAAATCCGCCGCGTAATATGTTTACAATCTTTGGTAGGCTGACTTTTTGGACGAATCGCGAAAAATTTTTTAATTCAATCGCACAAGTCTTTTTTAATGGCTTATCAAATTACATTGAATTTATTAGATTTTTCTCCCCAACATTTTTGCAATAGACGTTCGTAATAACGTATGTCAAGTAGCAAAATTTTAAGTAAAATTTTATGCATCTTCTCTGTGATTGTAACTTAACAGTCACTCTCAGCGCACTGTCGATACATCCGTGGCTGTTGCTTGATAGTCATAAATTCAACAGTATCGATCTGTCGCGAGGAAAAATTTAATTTGAATGTCAAATCAGAAAGACAGAGCGACAATAAATGCCGTGGCGAACATTCACGCTTACGACGTTACTCGTGTCGCAATATCGACGCCGGCGAATAAATATTGCGAGCCTTAGCGCGGTCTCTACGCCGTTGCATCGAGGTACAGCTTCGCGCCATCCTCTTTACACGATAAAAAGCAGAGTGATAGGCCGAATCCCGAATTCTACAGTATTCCATCGTACGTTCCTAGGAGGAGCTCCATCGCTCAGGCTTTGCGCGCCAGGACGACCTTATTAGACAACCCCGATTTGTGTCCTCTGGCGAATGCTCGGTATTTCCGAGTGGGTCGAGAATTTGCCTCTCAAAGTACCGACGCTTTGCCGTTGCCGGGCGGCGACGTCGAACATACTCGTACGTAAGGAATCGTGTCGACTCTCGAATGATCTTACAGAGCGGACGGTTTCCATACCTCTCCCCAGACGGATCGCTCGAGCGATCTGAATTGCAAACCTCGAGCGTAACATCCGTAATCGGGACGATATTACGAAATTTTGACAAGACGGTGCGCGCGCGCGCGCAGATATTTGTACGAGCGCAGATATTACGTAATACGCATTGCCGTGCACAGCTCGCGTGCTTCGGTTCTGATGAATTGCTTTCCGTTTCTTTCCGCGCGTGAAACCGCAGAGCGTGCGCGCGCGCGCGTGCGGGCTTCCATTAAACAGCCGCGGCAAACGTCATCAATAATTTTAGCCGTTTGCGCGTGGAAGATCCGGCGTTCCGTGACCGAAATTCAATCGCGCGAACGAGGCGGAAGTTTATTACGGTAAATCCGTTCTTTCCCGTTTCGACGGAGCCGGATACAATTTCCGACGTGGCGTTGCAGATCGCCGGCGCCGCGTCGCGTCGTGTTCGGTCAATAAAATATTCACCATTATCGATGCGAGAGCCGCGACGACAAGCTGGACTTCATTATTTTCGACGCGTACGACGCGTATATGAGAGCGCAAATTGCCTCGGTTAGTTCCGTTAGCACCGATTTTTCTGCTTTCGCGCTCTCATCGAGTCTCGGCGAAGCGTAAACTAATAAATGGAAAAAGGATTGAGAGAAAGAAATGATTAAAAAAAAATTCAAATGTCTGTTGCAGTTTTCGTCACACATTCGCACATTTTCGATAAATATAGCAGTCTTTAATCGTTAAATCTCTTGGTTTCATCGTTTTGATAAATCTAGTTAGATAAGTCATGTATAAAATTATTTTAGAAAGCAATGCTTTTTTTATTAGTATTACAACGAATAAAATGTTTACCTGTTTTCATATTTCTGCCACGAATACTTGAGTTAACAATTAAATTAATAAAATGTTTTTATTTACTGTAACTCTCTCTCTCTCTCTCTCTCTCTCTCTCTCTCTCTCTCTTTCGAGATATTCACACACCTCTAACACTCCCTCTTGTGTTACAAAAGCATTGTTAGCAGCGAGATTATTTAATTATATTTGTAGCTTGCGAAAGAAAAACAGCATTTCATTAGCAAAAACAATTTATTTCGAAATAACGGCACGAAATAACGGCGGATTTATTTATCATTATGAAATTAGCGCTGTGATTTTCGGTTCGCGGCATGTTGTTCGTTGTTTCGCGGGGAAAAAATAGGAGCAACGTTTATGAGAGTTAATTGGACTGTGTGTGGACTGTATCTTTTCATTAGCGTTTACCCAGGCCTTGTCCCTCATCAATCTCACCGACACGTACAACAGACCTCTTTCACCGGAATGAAATGCACACGGTGCAACGTGTAATGCGGTTTCGAACTATTCCCGTGGTTTTGGCCGTTGAACAACAAAACCGATGGGACTTCCGGAGTGTTTCGATACTATTCTCTGTCTGTTCGTTCATCACAAACTCTTATAATTAATTACGCACGCCAGACCTGTACAATGCGCGCCTCCCCCCTTTTCCACCCCCCCTCTCCTTCCCCGTTCATTGCAATTTCACCTCATTCTCTGTATCGAGATGCAAACGTAACAATTTTTAGCCGTGCGACTGGAGTTATGACTGCTGTAAAATGGCAAATAGTCGTGGAATTTACAGCGCGTTCCGTTTCAGAGGTGATTTTAACAATCGCAGCACTTTTTGCGCTGCCGAAGACAAAGCCGCGCGTCGTATAAAAAAAAGATTTCCATTAACGACGTATTTCTTCTTCCATTGTTCCGCTTTGCGATTGCCTCGGACTCACCGAGGTTTTAATTAAAAGTTTCTCATTACTGCCGTTGTTTGGAGGCAAGCCTGTCGCCGCGCTTTAAGTCTCGAACATTAACGAAGCCTGTTTACGATACCGCCGCTCGTGTTAGCTTGGTAAGGTAATTCTTTTACGTGCGCGAAAAGTGAAGTGTTCCATATGTGGTTGAAACCTGTGCATCAGTAGCGTTCTAATAATTGCGCCGGCTCTTTATGGTGTTTCGCGGGAAGAGAGAGAGAAAGCAACGGCGCGAGAGGATTAAACACTGAACAAAAACGCAGTTTCGAAGCGTACAAAGACCGGCGGTAAAATTTAAAAAAACAAAAACAAAAAAATAAAGGGCAGCCAGATATATCGCAGCTGAATTCTGTTACAAGTTTTTTTCCCCCAAACCGTTCATACATCGCTGACATATTCGATTTGCATACAGACCGAGCGAATTATTGCCTGCTCGCTGGAATAGAAACGGTATCGCGTACACGGGATCGCTGGTAGATTGGGTTCATTAGCCGGTGGACATCAATTTTTCCAGTAATCAGTAATAAAGCCTGGCTTTAAACGAGCTGCCAGCGCAAACGGTTCGCAAGGCCTGAGGGGAAAACGGTCGACGGTCGGTCTGTTAAATGAAACAAAGCCGTTACAACGAATGGCTATTCACCCTCTGTACCCGCGAGCGAGCGGGGATGAACAGGCGGGGAGTAGAGGGTGGGCATCCGCACCAAACGGAAGAGGACGAGTGCAGAAAAAGTTGGGGAGAGAGAGAGAGAGAGAGAGAGAGAGAGGGCGGTGGCGAGTGGTTGGTAAATTAAAATTGTTTCCCGATTCGGAATGAAAACATTTCGTGGCCGCCCCGACTGCTGCTGCGGGAGTTTCTTCGTTTCCCGTTACCGCGGCACATCACGGCTCGTCGCGGAATACGATAGCGCTTTCGAGAAACAGATGTACGTGCAAATTTAAAGCCTGAATTATCCTAAATGAGCAAATTCATTATTTGCTTTCGTAAGCACCAATCAGTTTCTACAAGTTTCCGATAGTTTCCTAACTTTACTGTTGGCGATAAATGTGCACACACGTACACTCTTTGAAATCAATAGGATCAAACAAATATCCGTAAAATCGTATAGTTAAAGTGCCTTTTGCCAAAATATATCACGCTAAATATTAAAAGCTTGTAGGAAATAACGACGTTTTTTTTAATCATTTTTATCCTGAAACGTAATGTTTAGTTTGTACGAGAAATTTGTCATTAAAATTGTAACTCTATGATACTCTGTATAAGCTTTGCTACAAAACGCAGTTGAAGTCTTCCTCCTATCACGCGAAAGTTTAGCTTAGCTCGAGGGGACAGGGCGGAAAGAGATAGAAGAAAAGTACTTTGAGTTACGTGGAACGAAATCAAACTTGAATGCCACGTAACATACATTTACTAAAGCGTACGCTTACCAAATGGACGAATTTTCACGAACCATTCGTGCATAATTACTG
The DNA here is from genome assembly GCF_013373865.1 of Monomorium pharaonis. Lineage (NCBI taxonomy): Eukaryota > Metazoa > Arthropoda > Insecta > Hymenoptera > Formicidae > Monomorium > Monomorium pharaonis. The sequence goes on from NC_050473.1 coordinate 9,631,159, forward strand.
CATTATGAAATATGCTCTACATTTGATTTAAATAATTTAAATCGCACTATTTTGATGTGTCGAAATGTACTGCGAAATTATCCAATTACACGTAGAACCCGCGATTTACATATTATTAAAAATCTTCTTTGAGATCGCCACTTTCCGTAAGAATCTATGCATATACACGACCGCTCTTTTCGCGCCGAGACGAGGAGAAGTTATTTTCGGGCGGTGGCGATGGCAACCTGGCGAATCGAATAGAACGCCGAGATCAGCGTAAAATAAGTTAACGGAGCTTTCGGAAGCCTCTTTCTCTCTCTCTCTCTCTCTCTCTCTCTCTCTCTCTCTCTCGACATTTTCGCTCGAGCTTACTCCGCGTGCGGCCCAATCACTCCCTTTTCCTTCCTGCTCTTCCGCCGGAAAGTTCCATGGGCGCTCGACCGAGGCCGGATCGCTCGCGGTTTTTGTAACGGCCACGGTATTTCTCCTCGAGCGAAATTAACGATCGCAGAACACCGGAGCGCACCTTCGTCGGGATAAAGCGCGGGGTTTACGGGTTTTGCATGTACGTACGACACACTCGCGCAGTACGTGTACATGCGTCCCTCTTTCTCCCTGTCGTGTCCTTCCCTTTCCGGTTATGCGAGGTATATGCTATGGATGCACCTTCGTGTCTTCATCGTGTAAAGTTACTTCTCTTTTTTTTTCAGTTTGTAAACGTAGAAAAATAAATGGGTGCATTGTGGCACTAAACATACAGTTACTGTTATTATTACGACTTTGTGCATACGCGAAATAAAATCTAAATTTGAGAAAACCGAGTGCTTTTAAACTTTAGAGTGTACTCTATTCGAGGAAGGGATCATAATCGTCTGAAAGCTATCATTCGCAAAATGTTTAGATCGGAAGAAGAAGAAGCTGACATCAAGACGTTGCACGCTTCGTAAGCGAGTTGTTTGCGAGCGACGAGTTCGTTAGTCCAAAAGTCTCAAAGGGCTAAAAGCATAGAAATACGGTCTTTTCGGGGATGTATACTCCAAGATTTAGATGCGCTCGGTACTCGCGTTTCCGAATGCAGTTATTTCAAAAGACCGTGGAATATATGGGCTGTACAAGCAAAACGCGACCGTCTCTCTTTGATAGGAATAAGATTAAGATATCTGTGTCGTAGCGGTGTGTGTATAAAAACCGGGGAAATAAATATATTCTCTCTTGAATACCGTAAGAAGTCAATCGCTCGAGGACACTCCTTTAAGAAACGCGAGTACCCAGTAACCCTCCACTGGCTGGAAGCCATCTACAATGTCTACAACGATCGGTACCTTCTTTATACGTGAAAATATTGGCAGTGGCTGCCTTTGCCTTTCCCATGTAAAACAGAAACGGCACTGGTGGAACGACTTACCTGAAACAGAAAAAGAGATCTTTGGTCAGATTACAATTGTCGTTATTAATCAAGTGAATCTGTAATGTGGCAATGTGCGTGTGAGTATGCGTCGTCACAGTTAAGCCGGTTCTCGTAAATTCTAATAGAGAAAAGAGATATACTTGCTTTTTACTTATCGCTAGCCGTACATGCACTACGAAGGTACAACGCGCGATAGAAGCCGGCGCACAATGTTACCCTATAATAATATACGTTTTATCGCGTCAGGAGTAATATACGACTTATGCAATTTGCGTAAATAGATATATTATGGCCCCGGCAATGGCCGTTAGCCATAACCGCGAGGCATTAATCACCCTTGCCGCGCAAACAAAGCGCGGTGAAAAACAGCGCGGGATCGTTCCGGGCCGGGGCAGGAATTTTCAAACGATACTTATAAGCCGCTTATCTCGAAGTCCAAACCCTGCCAGCGAAACGACGTTAGGCATCGTCTACGACGACGAGGCATCGTCTCCCCGTCGTCACAAAGCGGGTTTACATATTCATGGCCCGTAGTGGCGACAAGCAAGGTATATTAATACCCCCCTGCACAAACGCCACCTCTCGTCACCGGTCCTCGCATATGTCGTCCTCTTTCTACTTTTCGCTTCGCTATCGATCCTCCCGCGCGCTGAATTTCTTCGGATCGAGTAAATCACTCCGCAGAAGCATTAATTAACTGATTAGCTATTTAAACGAGCTTCTTTCCTTCCCTCCGTGTTTCCGCGGCGATCTAACTAGACCGAGGATTCACGAGTTACAAAATTAGCGTTACTGAATTCCATTTTCCTCCCTTCGTCCGCCTCGTCTCTCTCTTGAAGCGCAGCAACTCGACGGAACGACGAGTCCCGCGAAGAAAAGGAATTTTTTTTTCATGTCACTAATTAGGATGAAAACGCATATTCATTCGCAGAAATAACTATTCTACACGCGCGGAAACCGCGCGTCGCGAAGAGCAATTCATGAACGTGACTTTGTAAAAAAGAAAGGAGCAATGATTTTATATATATATTTGTGTGTGTGTGTGTGTGTGTTTCACGTTATTAGCCGAGGATGTATAAAGACACTTCCGCCGTTGGTTCGTCGGACTCGCAGCCGCGATTTTCTTTCCCTCGTTATCGCGACGCGAGGTATTCACGTAGAAAAATTGCATGTAACGAATCGTGACGGCCGGCCGATCTCGTTTCCGATCACGTTTCCGCGGTATTGAATCATCCAATTAGTGTCGTCGCGTGGCGAGAAACGGCGAGATGACACGATGGATAGCCGGGCGCGGCCGGGCACGGCGGCCCCAGGTGCCGATGCGTCCCGAAAGACATGAATATGAGCGGCGGCGCTGCGTTAAAAAGCGCACGGTAGATTTGCTAAAATTTCCAATTAGGGGCACGTCCGTCCGTACGCTCGCGTTCCGCGCGACGAACGCGAGCGTTTTTAACAAGATAAATTCCACCCGGGAGCCTTTCTCGTATTGAAAAATTCGTCCGCTTAAATATTAATCGATCCCTGACGCGCGTCCGCACGGATAGTCTCGGCGATCTTACATTTACGTATATTTAATGCGTCCCTCGGTGAACCCCGGAAATTCACTCGTTCGCAAAGCGCGCATTGTAGGGGGACGGCAAGGAAAAACTGGCCGATATAAGATCTTGGCTCGGCGTGCGCTCGAATCTTCAGCAGTTTTCGAATTTCCGCGTGATTCCCGGATATCTAGATATCCGCGCGTAAGTAGGTTAACTCGCGGGACTTTTGCGGATTAAGGGGAACGCAGCCAACCCTCCTCGCAGTCGTAAACGGCTAGGTCAGAGGACGAAACACCGAAAACCGTAGGTCCGCGCTTAAATCACGCCAGTGGGAGACCCGGGGCCGGAATTACGGCCGAGCTTTATGTAGCGCGTGTACGCGCGCGCGCGCGCGCTCGGAGGAAGGAAGAAGAAGAGATTTCTTCTTCGTGCGCCGAGGTGTGCCCCGGAAAATGTATTGCGCGAGCGTCGCTATACGGGATACGAGACACGTGGTGCGAGCCATCTTAACGTGGAATATAGCAGAAGGTCATTCGTAAATCCCTTTCCGGAATTGCCTGCGCGAGTTACGAAGCGGCAACTGTGGGACAGATAACTCGTCTTAGCAAGTCGCTTTATTCTTACGCGAATATCCTTATACGGCGATGAATCGCTATAATCGCCACAATAATAAATATACCGCGCGATAAATTCGACGTGTAAAGAGGCTGTAGGGGTCGGTGGGACCAGGGGGCAGTTTCCTGTCGCATAAAATATTCGGCAATTCATTTTAACCAGCACACATAATTAAAGCGCCATGTGTGCAGGAGGTCCGCCATAAATCTCCAGGATCAGCAATAACGTCGGAGACTTGGCCGTTGCCGTCGGCAGTGCGGATGATGGTGATGGTGCAGCAGTGGAGAAGCAGTCGCGACGATAGTGGTGGTAGTCGCAGGGTGCCTACAATTCGTCGGGCTGGTCGGCTGAAGAACGTTCTGGCATCAAGTCGCGAGAAATTATGTGAATGTTCTCGCCCTACATCAAGACGGAGAGCGGAACGAAAAGTCGGGAGGGTGGGCCCTTGTAACCTAAAGGGGGAGGGGGAGGGCAGGAAAAGCCGGGAATCGGAAAGCCATGGCCGCGGCTGAGGTGTCTAGACTTGGCTTGGCTCTGCACTTTACACGCCGTACGTATTCAAACCGATTTGCGAGGATTCGCACGACAAAAAGTCAGAGAGAGAGGAGGTCCCCGGGATTTACATTGGTAATGCGTGCGCCGGAAGAGGAGGGACGGGAGAGGGATAACTCCGTCGAGGAAAGTCGGAATCATGGCGGCTGTTCGATGCGGCTGCACCGCGCCGGCTGCCTTGAGTCGTGAGTCCTCAAGGACATCGAGATAATTCCATTCCGCCATTTTGCGTTTCCGACATGCGCTCGCGATGATAGTTTCGTTTGCTTAAAAGACAAACACGAACTTGCGTAAAAAAAAGACGGCGGGGTCTACCGGAGCTCGAAATACACGCGAAAGTTTTCGTTCAACAAGATGCAGGGTGCGAGGCTAAACTCGAGACAATCGGGTACTCGTCGTCATTTGCGGCTCGCCTCCCCACGTCACGAGGTCGGACGTGGAGAATGTCCCCCCCCGGTCGGTGTCCCGGGGCCATGATTATACAGCAACATCGCGCTCGTTTATCATTCCGGCTATGCGCGGCGGCGGGCGACGCGATCTGTCTCTTCGTGGTAAGATAGCCAAACCCTTATTCGAGGGGGTTGGCCAAGGAGCGGGGAGGGAAAGAGAGGGGAAGCGTAGCCGCATCTGGACTGTCTCCAAAAGACCAAGACACCCCAGAATCTCCTGGCTCGGTTCGGATCTCCCCTCCCTGCCTTCGACTTCATAAATTCAACGGGGAGAGGGCGCTCCCTACCTTAAGTCGGAACCGCGTAACTGTTTCTAACCAATTATTATAAATAAAATGTGGCCAGCCGTAATGACAAACGGCAGGGAGAGCGGGGACCGTCGCGTGGTATGCCGAGCTCCTCGCCAATGGGCTCGGAGCCATCCGCCCTACCAGACTAGTCGAAGGATTACGGCGACCTTCCCTTTTCTTCCCATTTTCCCCTCTCCCATAACGGTCGATGCAGTCTACCCGCGAGATCTATGAGGTAGAAAGTTCGGGTTTTCAGTTCCAAGAACATATTAGACATAATGCGGAATAGCTAAACCAAAAATCGACGATATATTTGCGGGCTAAGTCGTAAGGCTCGACAATTAATGGTCCGTTAAAAAAAAAAATAATTTTTTTTCTCCCTTTATTCGTGTGACGCGCAGACATATCGCAATGTAATATTGAGCAGAGTTAGCAGAAAACTTTTCTCGAAGTTATCTAAAGATTACGAAAGAAATGTAACATGCGAAGATTAGATTCGGCTCGATACGATTGTCTTTGACGCTAGATAATTGATAGTGGGTGGAATTGAAAGTCTTGTATCTTGATCACATGGTCCACATGATATTACGAAAGACGCGGAAGTTCTGCACGAGGCTTGCGCTGAGATTGTGGCAGAAAACTAGCTGGCAAAGAGCGTGCAATAAATAAGCTCGCGGGGGTATCCTGTATCGCGATTAAAGCCATATTATATTTGTCAAGACGTTCATGATTGTTGTTTACAGTCGAAAAGCAGCTGTCTTATTCTGGCAAACTTTGCTGGCACTCGGCACTGATATGAGTTTCACTTTACCGGCTTTGCAGTGCAACTCTTTATGAAATTCCGTTAATTAATAAACCCCCAAAAAATAACACTTGAATTTTAGTGAAGCGAAATTTAATCAATTACTTTCGCTCGTCAGACCAAACTGTTAATTTGTTCAATTTCGTTAAGGCATTATTTGTCGTAGCATAATGAAAAATTATTCGTGTCTTAAATTTTACTGATTTCGCAATAAGAGAAATAATGTATGTATAAAGTGCACCGCAGATTGGTATTATTTGCCCTCGAATAACTGTCTCTCTTACTCCAAGAACGGCGCGCTAGCTGGTCGGATCTAATTTGGTTTTTGCCACGAGATGCTTTGCATCCATTTGCTTTGCTCTCTCGCGTTGACTTGATGTAAAAAGTTGGAATTACCAAATGGATTCATGAAGCTTTCTCGGATTCAACCCGACATTTTTCGTGCGATACGGCGCATTGAAAAATTATTTTGTGCCATACAGAATTCCTTCGCGGCAATTTTCATTTCTTTGCGGAAATAATAAAAGAGAAATTACACTTTTACCAGACACTTTAGTTGTAGTCAAATCACATTTGTAACGTAAGCAATGTACGTGGATCAATCGAAATGAATCCGGACCAAAGTACAACCGCATGTGAAAGTAATTAGTGTCACCTGTCACAATGCAACGCGTGGTCCAAAGGATACAGTTCCTACGACTTATCGTTACCCTCACCTACCCGATGGGAGGCAACAGCAACAGCAGTTGTAGTCCTCACCATGGTCGTACACGCAGCGGTAAGCCTAGACTCACGTAGAATGTAACTTTGTGACGTCACACCACAAACACGCCAGAGGGCGAGAGCCTAGTTACAAGCATTATACCTAACCGCTCCGCCTCGTTACGACAAGATGTGCTTCTGGTTTTCACTGCACGCGTGCAGCCGGTCTGCGGGTTAATTCGTGCGAGGAAGTTTCGAGGGCAAGAGAGTGGCGGGAACAAAGCGCGCGGGGCTGCGGAAAGATGGTTGGCGGGCGAGGCCCCGAAGAGATTGCGTTAGCGTGGCACCAAGGTAAATCCAATCGATCTTCCTCACGCGAGAGGCATTAACGAATTCTGCTATTCGACGAGCTTAATTCGCCCCGCGTTACGCCCCCGTGCCGCTCGTACGTAATTAACGTACGCACACTGCCGGAGGAAGGAACTAGCACGTGATGCGTCGAGGTGCTGCTCCCTGGCTACTCGGAAATAGTACAAATCCGTAGCATGAGCAGCGAGCATACGTCATACGTACGCGAATATTTCTTACCGCTATTATTTTGATAGTCGTCGATAGCAAACACACCGCGGTGGATGGTGGGAGGGGGGGAAGCGTTAGATTTTCAAAGCGGTATTTTTCTCTCGTATTATGTAAATTTGCTATCGAGTCGAAAGTGTTCGGGGTCGGGTCGGGTACAGGCGAATTGATTCGGGGAATCGCGCTGCATTGCGGTGAGACGGACGGGAATCCTTCTGAATTATTAGGGTGCTGTGAAACGCCCCGAGAGCTTGCAATAAGATCGCCGTTATCGTGTGTTCTCGACCAAAATTTCAGGAATAGCAAGTAACGGACTGAGATATTTTGAATAACGATCTCATCAACTCTCCAGCCGACGCGAATAAATTACTAGGTGTAATGTGAACCGATGTGTTCTTGCTCGCAATGGCTCGAAGAACACGCGCGTGCGAAAGGGAGAGAGAAAGAGAGAGAGAGAGAGAAAGAGAGAAGGGATATTCTCACGGAATAGTGGTTACATCAGAAGTAGAGCGCTAATTACACGGTTGCTAATCGTGGCCTTTCCAAAGTAACTTATGCATGTTGAGCTCCTCCAGCCTTACGGGGCAAAAGTTCATGCATAAATTGCCATGTTGCCCGCTTCATCGGAGGAGGAAAAATTTACTGGTAAATAACTCCGGCGGAACACCCGTCTCCGCAAATGACTCGCCGACTCTGACTTTCTAAGTTTGTTCGGTAGCCGAAATCGGTATTTACCTAGCTCTCCCCGTCGCAAAACTGTTATAAAGTACGCAAATACGCTCCGGCGGAGCTTCTCGTATTGTTCCAAACGTTGAATCCGTGTACTTTGTGCACATGCCGCGCGCGCGTCCATTATTCGCCGGCACCCCGTTTCCCCGGTAAGCAGACCCGGGGAATAAAGAGCGCAAATATTCGCTCGGAAATCTACGTCTTTCCCGCTTTTCCGCGGAACCGCATCGCGTCGAGCCGCCGCCGGTATCAAACCCTCTCCCCCTAAAGGAGAGGAGAGTATCCGCGGTATCTACTTTCGGGGCGAAAATAATTAAAATGGAAGGCGGATGTATATATATATAAAGAGAGAGAGAGAGAGGGAGCGGCGGCGTTCTCGCGACGCAGCGCAAAATATCGACGAGATTACATTGCGCCGGCTGTAATGCGGATGCAAATGCGATGGTAAAATATTCCGAGTGTGCAAATTAAAATGATACTGAAATATATACATATATATATATTTATATATATGTATATGTATAGTTTCGCGGCCGCGTTGTGCGCTGCGCTACGCTGCGCCGAGCTCGTATAAATTGTTTACGTTGCATCCCCGTTTACGTTGTGCGATATTATATGCCGAAGTGCGCGTGTGCCGATTCGCGCTCACGCACGCACGCACGCACTCACACCGCCCCGGGCACTTTGTGCCGTCGGTTTTCTACCCGGTATGCCTTCAATCGCATCGCGGCGCCGGTTTAATACGCCGGGCGGCAGAAAAGCACGCGGGCGATCCATCGCCTGGAGGGAGGAGAAAATTCGCTGAAAATTTCCAATGTTTATTCATATAATTTGCATGTAATTATTTCTGATACGCCGCGCCGGTCGCTCGCTCGCCCGCTCGCTCGCTCGGCACGATACATCGCCCGTGTGTGAACATACATGAACCACCTATGCGTACATACGGCTACGATGTGCAAGGAGACATGGTGGTTTTGCCAGCAAATCACCAGGCGCGATATGTGTGTGTGTGTGTGTGTGTGTGTGTGTGTGCGCGCGCGTGCGAATGTCCGTCGCGATTTATCTCGTCCGCATTTTAAAGCGGGTCCCGCTGTCACGGCGTGTCGTCGTGCTCGTTGGAGAACGCGGTGTATACGAATGTCGTAACGGGCAAAAAACCTGGCAGGTTGCACCCATGACACGTTTATACGAGAGATACTTTTGACATCGTCGGGGGCTACGTTGAAAATTGATACGCCGGGCGCGAAACTTTGTTTCTCTGTACGCGCGATACCATATCGCCACCACAAGTAATTCCTTGGCTTCAGTCATAAATTGCCGGGCGCTAAAAGCGGGCGACGTGCGAATAAGTTTTGTGTTTACGTCGTTTACGGTAGGGATACTTATATTCATGATGTACCATACGCGAAGTTTGCAGTTTGACGTAACGGCAGGTCGTCCGAAGATAAAGGGATGTTTTATGCGGGATAACGCATGAGCTGTGACACTTGAAACGCACGCGACAAACTATGCCGTTAGAAGTACAGTTAATTTTTATCTATCTGTGCAGTCTCGAGAGAGGAAATAGGATTGCAACGACCGACGATATTCCGTTCGCTTCGCTTCGCCGGTACTGATTCCTTTATTTCTCTCTCTTTTTTTTTTGCTCCCGGCCTCCTGCCTTTTCTCCGCCGCTTGTCCCGGCAAATACCGGAAAAGAAGAAGGGCGAATATAGATATAGCACCGGGATGCAATAATTTCACGGGCTGATCGTCGTGGAATCGTCGTTCGCGGGAAAGGGACGATTGGAAGTATAATTGAACCACCGTCTCGCGATTAATATCCATAGGGGTGCGAGAGGCGCGCCAAGCGCGCCCAGGACATTTTTCATTAGAGCCCGTCCGCATTGAGTCCGTTTAATTCTCAGCATTTCTTCGATCATTGCCGTTAAGGTATTTAAATTATGTTGTATTCTTTAAATTTATAATAACATTACGTGTTATTCATCGTGTAATCATGACGAAAAGTTTCCCTGTATTTTGTAGATTTGAGTTTACCAAGTTTATTTGCTTCCGTTTGTGTAATAATTTCTTAGTTTCTTCTTACTTCTTTAGAAAATGTTGATTACATATATATACACAATGTAATCCTTAGATATTAATAAATTATAAAATAATAATCTATAACGGTAATAGTAATAACTTTTAACTGCGTTGTGAAAATCATTAGATGATCGTTCACGCAAAAAATAAGGTGGCTATTTCTAGTTGAAAATGACAAAAAATTACAAATTTATGCACACATTTATCTTGTTGAATAAATTTCTTAACGCAATATTCTTTTGTATAATTGATGACGGTTTAGCCTATCTCGAATAGTGTGCGAACAGTGCGAGCGAATAAACATTTCGTCACGGTTCGATATATTCGCGTCGATGTTGCGATGCCATTGTACATTTCGTCGTCGGCTCGTGAGTTACCGTCGCCGGTGTAGCCAGCTGCGGCGATCTTGTCTCGCCAGACACGTGTACACGATGCGCGACATCCATTTATACGGTTGGCACTCAACTTGGCACCAGTCATGGTTGATGAGCCCTCGCCGGCGGAGGGAAACGGCTATTAGTCATCGTTATATGTCACCTTAGTCCTAGGTGCGCACCAACTACAAGTGCGTGGGAAATATGGTTAACCAACACACACACATATCTCAGTTGATCCAAGTAGCGCGGCGCTTCTTTATGAATAAGGGAGGAGAAGTTTTTTTTTTCCACGCGTATCGTAGCGAAGAGAAAGGAGGCGAACCACGGAGTGGTTCGCTCTAGGAGGTACGACCCTCGTACCGGATCAGCGACGAGCTGCTACACGGCTTGGCGAGAGCCCACGTCTCTCTGTGTGCGAACGGGAAGCTTGATATGTGGAGTATACACACTCGCGGGGGCCATTACCACCCCAGAAGCGCTGTAAGGGCAACACGTCTGAATGGGGTATACGCGATATATAGGTGAGCGCAACACGGGTCTCACATTACTTTTGCGGTAGATTTATTATCGGCCCGACAACGTTGGATAGAGAAACGATGAAAGTGCGCGGCCGCGGAGAAGAAAAAAAAAAGTGTATCATCACGTAAAATCTTGGTACGAAGAATCAAGGGGAGAACTCCGAAACTCCGTATACTATAGGCGCGCGCGGGCGGAGGAGGGGTCGGGGGGAGGGCGTTCGTATACACGGCTCTTCGCTTTACAAAGGTATCGTAATAGATGGGTGACGTTAATGCGATCTTAAACGGTGAAATATTCATTCTTCGCCGGGAGAGAAGGGAGGAGGGAGATGAATGGTATCGCAAACTTTGAGCGTAATGCGAAACGCGCGCGCGGTCTGTCGAACGCAAACGCGAGGATGGATTATACAATATAAAACACTTTCCGTGTGTGCCAAGTTCGGCTATCGCCATCATTCAATTACGGACGGCGGCATTATGCATGTCCCGTTTTTCATGCAGAAAGAAGAGAGTCGTCAAACGTCGGTTTTTATATAACCGAGCCGCGCGCGCGAGCTTTATAACTGAATTCGCTGATTTTCCGGATACATTTCCCGGTGCCCTACCTCAAGAGAAACAGCTAAGACGAACTAGAATATTTCCAGCCGGGGATCTCTCTTTCGTACATGTACTCTCATTTACCGCGCGGTACCGTTTACACGTCGAAATTTTTTATTTGCAGTATATATTCATGGCGAGCGGCGAAATTTAACGAAGGCAAAAAAGTGGGTAGGAGAGCCGACTGACACGATTAAAAAGTGAATCCCGGAGGGATGCAAACGGGTCCAATTACTCAGAGACGTACTCTATTCGTGTGCCGGATTCATTCCCCGCGATTTTTCCCTCGGAAATACATGATGGCGAGGCGCAAAACGAGATGTCACCTTTCAAAAAATTCGCTCGAAAGCTGATCATTATCTGCAAAATTCTGCTTGTTTTTATAATGGCTTTTTGAAGAATATAGCAGAGAGGTATGTTCGGTCATCCGGCGTTGAGGTAATGTCTATTTGATACACATGTGTGTCGAACACGTTTGTCGATATATACGAAATTGCGCTTGGACGTAACAAAAACGCGAGTGTAACATCTTTCGCGGACACACCAACACGTCGGAGAGCTGATAAAAAAAAATGCTTTAATTAAATATGAACAGTTTTTTAATTGGTGCTTGAGCGCCGAGCAGCGGCCACTAATTTCGGCGCTTTGTCCCAGTTACCTCTTAAATCCTATTCGCCCTCAGCATCGATTTGAAAGTATCAGCGGATCTAAAAGTTTGCCGCGAGGCTCGTCTTCTCTCTCGCAAAATGGGCCACGGATCGCCCTAACTATTTTTATCGGCCACGTTGAAGTCTCATAAATTAAGTATTTTAAACTTCGAAAGAGGAACGCGGTTTTATATTACTCTGCGTCGTGCAAGTATGTCGCCGACGGTGTGACATACTTCGAAAATAATTCATGTCCCGTGAAATAGACTCCAAAGTGGTCTACGAGGAGCGTTTTGCAAACGACACACATCTCTCTCTCTCTCTCTCTCTCTCTTTCTCTCTCTTTAACTGAATCTAGCGCACTTTCGTTTACTTTCTCGACTCGCTCTAATACGCACACTTTACCTCACCCGTAATCCATCACGGCAATTCTTTACGGCTTTTTTTTTGTACACGCAACGTACGTAAAGATCTAGAGTCGCAGGCGAGTCACGACGAGTGCAGGGTCGAAAGCGTCGATATACGTGCTCGCGGGAATAAACTCTCTGACGGTTGCCAGGGAAAGAGACGAGGCCGGCCCTCATCGACATGATTTGAAGTCCGAGGTTATCGGGCACGTAGCTGGACGCAGCAAGTCGCGGCTGAGGCTCAGCGACACGTGATCGTAGTTACCGCTAATTCCTCGGGGTGCTATTACGGGGAGAGCAATGGACGGCGTATTACGCGAAGCGACAGGTCCCTGCCGCGGCACATGGCGTAGCCATTCAGCCGCTCGACCCTTCGTCCTTTACCCGTTCGAAGGGACGGCGACGTCGACGACCGGATCTCGTTGACGACGATAACGACAGCAACGTGACTTCGAGTGGCTCGAGAAGAGGAGAGAGATATAGAGGAGGGGGAGGACGTGAAGGGAGGGAGGGGGGGGAGAATATCGATCTTTCAACGTGATGGTTATGAATATGTGCGCGCTTGTATTAAACGGAGAATAAATTCGCGCGCGCGCGCGAGGTTGAATCTTATCGACATCGCGTTGTTTAATATTTGGGTAACCCAGTTCTCGCGCGGCTTTAAAGCCACTAGAAAGTATCGGAGAAGCGCAGTATAAACTTCACGACGCGTGACACAAGACGTCGCTCGCGAATAGCGCCGTCCCTTAATTAATTAAATTTCGCCGCGCTGGCGTGTCGCGGGGAGACAGCCGCTGCGCTGTTCGACATCCGCGATACGCGAACTTCGCAATGTACTAAACTTTGTCTCCGCGCTAGTTTGTCCGACGATTACGGGGAGGAGGGGGAGGACTCTTTAATTAAAACCTCGCTCTTTTCCTCTTAAAGCGCTCGGTACCGCATTTGCGAAAGCGCGTACAGCTCGTTACGTCGCCGTCGGCGCACATAATTCCTTAATGACTGCCACTGCAATTAAATTAATGAAACAAAAACAGCTGTATTTACGTATTCACCAAATATAGCGACAACATACGGACGGAGAGAGAGAGAGAGAGGCGGTGATAGAAGGAGAGTGGTGCGGAGGGAATCGAGAAAATGTTGCGGCTGAGAGAGAAGCGCGAGCGAAGAAGAACGTGGATCTCGTTTCCGTGAAATTGGGGTGAAAACCAGCGAGGAGAGGTGAGCGCGCAAGAGAGGAAGAAAAATATTCAAGAGACCGTCGGGGTGCAAGTACAGAGACAGGGTGGCAGGATATCAAGGTATCGATCCTGGGTGTAGTGGTACCACCGCCACACGGCGACGAGGAGCGACTCTCGAAGCGGCCGTGTCTCTTCACGCTCGGTCGCGCTTTTCGTTAACGCCGAGCTAAGAGCCAGGGCTCGTGTAACGGGATCCTCGCGGAAAGCGTCTTGGGGTTTTATGGTGCCCCCCTTCGACTCTCGGATCGGAAGAGGCGAGAAAGAGACGAGGAGGCGTAGGTGGAGAGGAAGAGAAGGACAGAGAGAGAGAGAGAAAGATGAGATGCGGGTGGTGGCGGCGACGGAGGTGGATGGGATGCAGGAGGGTAGGACAGTGAACCTGGTATCGACCGACTCGCGGCAAGTTCAGGGTCGCACTGTCGCACCGGCACTACACTCGCCGTCGCTGTGCTCCGTGCGTCCCGCGATCTCCACCCCTTTTGCCTCGAACTACCGTCAAACCCTTGGAACGAGCCGCCTATCCCTCTCGCGTCGCCCGGTTTTACGAGGGATGGATGGATGAATGGTGTGAGAAGCCCGCCACGCACAGCTGTTTGCATACACCCCCTTTCTGCCACCCCCCCTTCTCTCCTCTCCCCCCATTTCACTCTTGCGGGGGGAGGGGGTGAGGTTCTCTCCCGACTACTCGCCTTCCGAGAGACGAGCAAATAATAACCCCGCGATGACTTGCAACTCGGCCGACCACCTCCGATCTTCCTCTCCTGCGTCCTCTCGCTTTCGTGGAAAAGAAAGGAGAAGGAGACGCGTCGAACGAACGCGAATGCCCGACTTAAAATCGTCTGACTCTACCCTGTATTCGCTCCTTTACGAGTTTTAATGACAGCAGGCGCTTCATTAATTCTTCAACTCGACACGCGAGCTTGTCATTTACCCCTCCCCCTCTTTCTCTTTCGGGATCTTCAAGTTTGTTTTTATTTAATTATTCTTTTGATTTAATATCACGATCGTCTGTGTTGATTAGTATTGCGTGACGTTTAAATGAGCTTAAAAAGAAGAACGTCTATTTAACGACGCAGCAATTTTAAGTTTTATCTCCCTAATAATCTCGAAACAAATACACGTTATTCGGTTATTAATTTAATTGAAATCGCAATTGTCCTTTGTTGACAGGGCTGTCAGACATCTTTTCTGCGGTTTGCGAATAAAATATTTATTTTCAGCGAGCACACCGTTGTCACGTAAACCGATTGCCAGTTAAATATTGCACATGAAAATCCTACTTAAACAGTTAACGACAAGCAATGAACATCGAAGGCCTCGATTTTATTAATTTGAAAAAAAAAACGAGCTTGCTTTGATTTCAACGACACGCCCCCTATCACTTGTTATCGCGATAATTATTTCGCGAGCGATAAAAAGGAAGAATACGCGCAGTCATACGAAATAAGTTTGACAGAATATTGGAAACTCTCTCTCTCGCATATCTGGGTTACAGGATACTCTCGTTCGCGCGCTCACCTGCGAGGCAGAATTGAATCGAGAGTCACGCTCGCGGGGAATCGTTTAAAGGGAATTACAATCCGGACTATTGGACGGAAGGAGCGTGGCGAGGGAGGGTGGGAAGACGATATTTCGTCGATTCCTATTCGATGGCCGTGGATAAACTTGGCCGAGCGTTCCGCGGCTGTGTGTGTGTGTGCGCGCTCGCGCGCGAGGACTCATCGATGAACACACTCTTTCGACTACAAGTTCGGCGTAGTGAATTGAAATTAACATAAAATCGAAATGCCGGGAAACTTTGCGCATAAAGAGTCAACTGCCCAAGTTCGTTGAATGGCTGCGAACGGGCAACTCCGTTTCGGGTATGAAAGCGGCTCCCTTATCCCCTTCTTCCCCTCGCCCCCGCGCCCCTCTCGTCGACACCTCTACCGCGAACCGGCCTTTCTTACCTTTTCCAAGTCTCCGTCCCGCGAACCATCACCATGTCGATTGAGAGGGGGTAGGATAGCTATGGAAAAGGTCCCTCTCGGAGTAATTAGGCAAACGGGGGTCCGTCTCTGCCGCGACGATAACTGCGATAACGTCCTACGGTAGACCGATAATTCGCCCCTCGTGGGCTCTTTCTCGCGCGGACGACGCGCGGCGACACACTGTACCGTGATTACGCACGACACCCGCGCTCTCTCGTATCTCGGAAAAATATAAGGCGCGATAACGTGCCGGCCCGATAATGGACGACCCGAATACAGGATAGCGCGCTTTTATCGCCGTGGTTTTTCTTTACGTGCAGGCCGGACGACCGGCCGGCGTGAAAATGGAAAGTTTATCTGCGGGATCTGCGGGGCCGCGATAAAGCACACGAACGATCTCCGTCCTCTCTCTCTCTCTTCCTGACGTTTTCGAGATATAATATTAATAATGTCGGGAGAGGGAGAGAGAATAGATCGACCCCTCGTTACAGTCTCGCGTGGTAAGAGATAGTACGCGAGAGTCAGTCCGCTCGTCTTTCGATCGCACGCGAAATTCACAAATCTTAACGAGCTCTCTCTCTTTCTCTCTTCCAAAGCGGAGGGGGATTTTTCCTCCGTGAAATATGCCGTTAATAAGACTTAGACGGGGCCAATTTCTCATGACTTTTACCGGGCCGGATTTACCGGACCACGTCCACGGCATATTTCGGAAATATAAGAACCCCGGGGTGGCGGCGCGCGAGCACGGTTAAGGAGCACGCTCCGCTCGTACGCCAAAGATCACGTAGCACGATAATGGCTTCCTTTCCGTTCCTTATCGTGCTGGCGACATTCAAAATCCTAGGCCATTACTGCCGAGCGAATGGTACCCTTTTCAGGTGAAGTACGTAGCTACGTATATTCCACGGGAAATTTCCCCGTCGCATTAACGTGACAGATTATACAGCCGCTCTCTCTGATCAGTTGCGTCTATCTACCATCTTCCACTGTCGTGCTTTATCTCGCTTTTCTTTCTCTGTGTGACCGTCGTCCGTGTCACGCACATATGTACGTTTTAAGCTCCGTTCTACCGAAGATTCAATCGAGAATTGGGAATCGATACGTATATTTCTCTCTATACCGAGACTCACTTTCGTCCCACTTTCTTTTCCGTTATTTTTTCTCTCATATACTCGGCGCGCGCGCGCTTCCTTCTCGTTCATTTTTCACATGTAAGTCCGATATTCAGTTATTGACATATGTGTTTTTATAGACGAGAATAGGAATGACAACCTTTTTGTGCCCATCTGTTATAAACTGATTCTTGAGACCGATAACGATGTAACGGCTCAATAGAAATACGGACCGCTCGCAACGTAATATAGATTATTATTATGCGAAAAACACGTACAATGGTGTAAACGAATTTCGAACGTGACTTGTTGACAGGCATGATAGAATTAGTCTGGAATACGTGATTTTTATACGTGACGTTTATAGGTAAAAGCATTTTGGTTATACTTACGCCAAGTTAATTATTGTAAATGAGAGAACGAAATCAACGAGGTCATATCTGACAATACAATGCGCAAGCTTGCAAGGGACAAAGACCCGCCTCGTGCAATGGAGGTACAGGTAATCAGGCATCTTCGTGACCATCCCTATAAGGGCGACGCCAGTTCATTAATCCGCCGTGTCGCGGATCGCTCGTCACGAGCCGGCCAAACAAAGAATGTAGGTTTATCGCGAACGACGTCTAATAAACTGACGACGGTTTCTTGTCGCAGGATAAGGCTCATTCGGCGCCATGCTGACATCCTGTCATCAGTCTTCATTACCGAACAATGGACCGGCATCGCGGTTAACAGCTCATCTGTGCTGTGAACGCGACGCACCTCGTGAGCGATTACGATGTGTCTACTGTAATGGAACTCGTTCGCGGTTAAGGGAACAATAGAACCAGACGATTAAGTGATATCTAGTAAGAGCTGGGAGGCGGCAGGCACATCAGAGATTCCAGACGACGGCTCATAATGAAACGACGTCAACTTCGCCCGTTAAGGAATCTTCCTTTAAAAGGCTTCTCTCTAAGTACGAAAACAAGAAGATTGCGCGCTGAATCTTACGAAGATTACGGCGTCAGGCAAGTGAAGTGGAGATAAGTAATTGCTGTAAGCAATAATGAACTCGCCGTAATCTTTTACACGTGGAAATTACAGTTTGTAGAATTTGGCTTTTTAGACATTTGTCACGTTGTACCGCTGATGAAAATCACGTATCATTAATTGACCTCGACTTCGTGTCGACAAATAATTATATCCACGTAACCCCGGCGTAAATAATAAATAATTAATTGGCGTACAATTTGACATCATGTTCCAGCCATATTCACAGTTACACGAGCGAACGGTACGCAGCGCGCGCAGATCTCGTCACCAATCTCCATAAGACTCAATCAAATTAATTTGATTCATTAATACAAACCGCATTGTAACGTTACAATTATTTTGCCATCACCTCCCGCTAATGGCTTTCGATGTGTACGCAACGCGGCGCATTTTATGGAGTATGCGCATACGTTATGCCGCAATGTAGGAGGCCAACCCTTTTCAAAGTGCCGCAGGTACACAGTGCGGTATGTAACCAATAGTATGAACTCGATGGCGCAGGCTCCATTAGGTGGTTAGGACGCCCGAGGCTTTCTCTCTCGCTTCCTCTTCTTCTCTTCCCTTCCGCCCTTCTTCGTCCCCCCTTCTCTCCTCGCCTCTCTCTCTCTCTCTCTCTCTCTCTCTCTCTCTCTCTCCCTCTCGCTTACTTATTCTTGCTCCTCGTTTGACTGATTTCTCCTTTATTCCGTTATACACGTCTCCCTCCCTTCTTCCCCTCCTCTTTCTCCTACACATTTGTGGTATTAATTAAGGGAAGACAGAACGGGGTTGGGCCGGTGCGAGAACGGGGGTTAGTGTAAACAGGTCCAAGTATTATGTTATCCAACAGACTGACAGCCCGGCCCCATTATCTCTAGCAGCAAGAACAACTCGAGGCCTCTTTCCCTCTCTCCCTCTCCCTCTTACCTCTTCCCCCTTCCACACACCCCTTCGGCAACTAATCTTCTAAAACATACGAACCGCCGTTGCCTCCCTGCACTGCGTATTTCTCCCTGAGCTACCTACCAGGCTCATCCTACTTGTGATTCGTAGCACGCAAGATATTGGGCTGCGAATCCATCTTTGTATTCGCTTGTTATCGTGGAAATTAGCTTCTCGATTATAATTGCGGGATCGCGTTTCGAAATTATATATTTCGCTCGACGATATCGGACGTGCGGCATTCGTGATGAAGACGTAAAGCAGCGGGTACAATTCAAAGTGCCGATCCATCTAAATTATCGCTGAGCGCCTGCGAAATCGTTTTAGATGGATCAGCATCTTCGATTTCTTGTTATCATTATTATTTCCCCTTTTCGCCGATTTTGTATTTCTCCTTTTCTCCGTTCTTTCTTTATTTATCGCGGGATTCCATTTGACGCGTCAATCTATGCGAACGCAATCAAGTTCCGGCAAATTGTTGACGCGTAGTACGGCGCGATGAAATATTGCTACTAGAATTTTCTATTATAATGAAATATGAGGTGCGCTTCGCGCGCGCTGAACAAAGTAGTTTTGAACCCGTTGAAAAGATTCAAAAGCAGCAGATTTCGGGGATGGGCGATGGGGGGGGAGGAGAGATCTAATTTGCGCGCGTGGCCTACATTTCGGTGTTATTTTATCAGGATAGAGTCGTAAGGACTGCAATTTTGTCAGTGCGCGGCGGCGTACGCTGAAAGCGGGCTAACCGGCCCATGAATAATGCAACCCCGTACGTCTTACTGATAATTATGTTTTACACGTTATGCCGTGTTTCGTTAACTCAACGGTGGCCGCGCCCCTTCCCATCCGCTTTGGCATTATACCTGCATATTCATTACTTAACGTTAAGTATGACTTCAACCCGGAGGGGCTTAAGTTCAAGCGGGTCGTAGAACCAAAACTGATTATATTACACGCCCGCGCGAACCTCGAACCGCATTAACCGCACATTACCAATTTAACGTCTAATCACTGTCTACATGCTCGTTCGACTGAATTTCTACATCGTAAACTCTTCGCGTGAGCTAAGGCGCTCAAGGCGCTGAGGGAAGGAGCATTACACTAAATACTGATATCGCTCTACTGTCGCTCCGCACTTTATTAACTGGCAAGTTGGGAACCATCCAACCAACTTTCATAAACTTTCCGCGCGCCTAATCTCGTTCGCCTCTCGCAATTACCGTTGTATTGTCCCTGCGATACGCCGAATCGGCCGGCGGCGCCCCGGCTGTATGCGCCGTGCTATCAACGAAATCGACGTGTACGTACGTACGTACGTACGTTAAAGCACCGACCGCTCGCACGTAGGTACACACGTTGCCGAAGTATGAGGGGTAGCGCGGGAGTAATTACAGCCCGCTCGCGCTGTAACTTCCTATCTGCGAGATCGAAATTACCATTGGACGGCGTATCTTGCGCCGCTTCTTTACGGGGCCAGTTACCGGGTGAACGCTGTTTGCATGTAAACGACGTCTTTACACGTACCGAAGGTTAGCCGTGCACTCGTGTCCGTTTCGTTCACGACAAATTACAAGCGGCACTGTTACACAGGAAAGATATGTAACTTATCGCGAAAGTTACGTGATCCCCGCGCGGGGGAACTCGCATTAGCGCCCTTTGCCAAGAAAATCACTTCACTATGGGCTTTATTCGACACTGGGATTTTATCGTTCGTTAAAACGCACGTGTAACACATTAGGGAGCTACAACTTATATTTATCTCCCGTACAAATCGTAATGTATTATATATTTTAATTTATATAATTTATACACAGTATACGTACGATTTAATTACAGGTATCCCTCTGCTATGACGGAGCTACGTTCTGAGATTGCGGCCGTAAATCGAATTGATCGTAAGTTGAATAGCATTTTATTTTTATATTCATATAAATAAAACTTTACTTATATATCATAATTATTTTATTACTAAAGCAATTATAGACTTTTATTTAGGAAATAAGAAAACAATTTCTTTAATTATAATTATTAACGTAATATTTGCTGTTATAAATATTTAACATACATTAACTTCATTAAATGATTAAAAAACAATTACAATTATATATTACGTAGACCACATAATATATTTATGTAATTTATATAATTTTATTTCACATAAGTATGATAATTTATGTACAATTTAAAAATTGTATAAAAAGTCGAAGCAAAAAGCATCTCCTTTTTGCTCGTACGGAGGAAACAAGAACAGAAATTTCACTGCGAAATATAACCCTCGAATATAATGGTGCGCGTAGACATCTAAGGAAGATAGACTCCGCTACACCGCGTCATGAGCATAACGATATACGTGCTTCGTAGGACGGGGCTGGTTAGGGATTGGTGCCATACCGTTGATCCCGGCTCGTCTAGGCATAATGCCACCCCTCGTAAGCCAGTCACGTCCCCCATTCTCTACACTCGTCCCAGCAACCCGTTGCTGATCGTATTGAAGTCATGATCAGACCGGCGGACCAGTGTTTGACAGATTCTACTTAACGCGGTGGAGTAGTACTTAGTTGTCAGATCCTATCAATTAAAGCTTGGATCTCAAAATACAGAAAAAGACAAAAATTCTGAAAAGGAAGAGATAAAAGAAATACGAAAAAGTTCTCGACTTTTCAAAGCGTACTTTTGCATATTTTGATAATAATTTTGATAATTGCTTAATATTGATTACGATTATAAGATACGAATTTTAATAGGCAGCTCGACAGTTGCATAACGTAAAAGAAACTGAGAAATTAATTGCACATATATTAAAATTTGCTACAATATCGAAGAACTATATAATCTCAGTAATAATATATTTTTAAATATAATAAAAATGTATAGTTAAATTAATGATAAAATATTTCGCTAGATTTACGTGTAACTTTTAACTTTTAAGCTTATGGACGCGCGTTTACCTTCCTTTTGCATTTCTCATTCGCTCGGTACAATTTACCATCGCAAATGTCACGAGGCTTCTCGACAAAATTGAAAAAAAGCTAGGTGGCTCGCTCCTTTTACGAGGCGTCAAACGTTTCACTTCGTTATATATAAAAGCTGGCAGCCCGTGCCGGCATCGGCATTAAGTAATGCAATACGCTTCGTTGGCGAAAAAGACGAAGGAGATAGCCAGGAAAAAGGAGAGAAAACGCGGTTTGCGAGGCAGAGGAAAAGCCGGGTGGAACTTTTCGTAATTAATACGTTAAACTTTTTTTCCCCCGGCCGCGCGCCGGATCTCACGCGCTCGTCCGTCCATTGAATGCCAATGATCGAAATCGCTCTTTGATATAATTCTCTTCACCGGCGCGCGCGCGAAAGCGAGAATACGTGAGCGTGAACGCGAAACTCTAGCGCGCGATGTGCTTGGTCATCCGAATCGATATATTTCCACTTCAGCATTCTGTCTGAAATTCGCATTCCATATCGTAATTGCGAGATGCATTTCTTTCGTTGATTAGCGATGGTTCATTATGTCGGTAATTAGTAGCTTGTATAATGCGTTTAAGTGTTTCCTCGGTGGAATTAGTATGCTAACTAACTCCTTCCCTTACCTCGCACCCTTCACTCCTCGTAGTTCGAGTTCAGCGCTTTCGCTACCCTTTCTCTTCTTCCCTCTTTCTCTTCTCTCTCTCTCTCTCTCTCTCTCTCTCTCTCTCTCTCTCTCTCTTTCTCTCTCTCTTCCAATGAAACTGAATCACAGGTGGCAAATGTCGAGAATTGCGATGCGCGCGAAGCAGATATTCGCACTTACCCCACGAGGGAACGTTCAGATATCACGCGTGCAATACATGTATTCCCACCTCGTGCAGCATCATCATACGGCATACGAAATATAATTGAACAACCTCGTAAAAGATGGTCGGATTTATCGTTCAATTGAAATATCGCGCCGTATTCGAGTAATAAATCTTTACCCGGATTCATCTGCGAAACTTAGCAGTCGAGGAAGAAAGTCCGTTCCTCCACCTCTCGCGAGGGCCAGAACGAATATATCAAAGATTATCTGAACGTAATATCCCAGTTATATTCCGATGTATCGATGGCTACATCGATGTTTGCGAAGGGGAGAGAGGGGCAGTCGGTGCGTGGGTAGTCGGGCGTTAGGTGCAAACAAGAAACGAGAATATCCTTCCCCCGATCCCCCCCTCCCCTGCCGTCGCGCTGGCCAGACCGAGGCTGGATCAGACCCCGAGGGCCGTGGAGAGTGGTGTGTGCGGAGGAAGGTAGCGCACATTGCACCGGGGTGGAACATACACAGTAGCTAGTCGATGTGATTGGCCCGGTGCCAGCAGCCTCTAACGACGCTTTCGAAAGGAGGAGAATCCTACTTCGTCCTCTCCAACGACGAGCCTCCAAAGATATCCCGGGACCGGTGTGGCGGTGACGCAATGTTGCCGCAATCACATTTTGGCACGCCTCTGCCTAACCGATACCTCTCCCCCGTATCCCCTCTTCTCCCCGGGGGCGAGAGGGTACCTTCGATATCTAGCACCGTGTTGAATTCGACCGGTATCGACCGTCCGGAACTTGAACGGTCGTCTAACGATGGTCCGAGCGAGCCGACCGCGAGAGAGAGAGAGAGAGAGAGAGAGAGAGAGAGAGAGAGAGAATGGAAGGGGAGCGGAGGCTCTTCGCCACTGTGTAAATTCGGGTCTGACTATACAGCCGGCCGTATCTACTTGCTCTCCGTCACGTTGCCGCGCCGGCTTCTCAGTTTTCTGGCATTCCTATTAAATCGACCGCACGTATTGTATCTCGCATTGAATTTCGAACGTAGACGGCAAAATCTAATTTAATTCTAGCCGTCCGAGAAAATTGTCTCGAGAAAATCAAATCGCTACGATCGAGGTACATGGGACGGTTATGGCAAAAACTACATAACCATCTCTCGTCGTTTCCGCGCACTAACTGTTTTTAAGCTTGTTACAGTACGTGGGATACGAATAATAAATCTGTCATGTACAAACAGCGAAACTATTTTATTATGTCCGCTTTAAATCCTCACACGTATGGGTATTGTATTACGCAAGTGTCCTGTATAGTCCGCATATATTACGTGTCATTGACAGAGAGGAATATTGATCCAGCCGTTGTTGTCACTTCTATGCTAATAAGATATATACCAGTAATATGGATATTCACGTCAATACCAGAAAGTGGTTACGTAGGAGGGAGAAGACGTGTATATGCGTATAACAAGGATATGTATATATACGGAGCTCGGTAAGAAAAGCGTCGACGATGCATATAGGTAAAATTTGTAACATCCGGATAGGAAATCTCGTTAAATCGATACTATTTTCGCACGCTTGCCACGATAGCTTCCGCGCGATGGAAACTTTGGGGATTCTCTTTAAATAGGAAGACGAGCTGCGTGGCGCCGTCGAATAAAGTGCCGTGAAATAAAGGAGTATCTCTCCCTGGGTGATTCGGTAGGCGCGGCGCAAGTTTCAGTGGCTGCGGGTGGAGAGAGTAGAGTTGTATCTAATTTAAATTCCCGACATAAAAAGCTTGCAGAACGCGAGCAGTGGTCGGGATAGCGTGGATCGCGGCCAAGCCACGTGCGGCTGCGAGATTCATTCCGCTTTACATGGCCGGTCTGTACCCACATCCACTCCTCCGCATCTCCCTGAAATTCCCTCTCGCTGCCGCTTCTCTCTCTCTCTCTCTCTCTCTCTCTCTCTCTCTCTCTCTCTCTCTCTCTCTCTCTCTCTCTCTCTCTCTCTCTCTCTCTCTCTCTCTCTCTTTCTCCCTAGCTGTCTCTCTATCCACGTCTCTACCCTTGTATTCTCTCTTTCTCTCTCTTGCGCTCTTTACTACCGAGATCTCATCTCCACGCAACCCATTCTGCGCCTCGAGCCAAGGTATGACCGGCAGCCTAATGCTGCAAGGGGTTTCCCTTGGGAAACAGAATTATCCAGCAACGAAGATATTCGGCGTCTTCGGAAAGAGATACTTAGAGAATCGCGGAAGAATGTCAAATTTTTTATGCTTTGCGTCAGAGTGATAAAAACAAAGAATGGACTGATTTTGGAAACTGCATATATTTTCAATTCTTCTTTATATCGATATTTTGAACGAAAACAATTGAATTTGAAGAACATTATTAAAATATCTTTTGTATTGTTTTAAATTTTAATTTGTGAAATATATATCTGAAAAAATTATTGCACGTCGTTGTAATGCATTTGATTCTTTTCAAATAAATCAAGTGAGATAGGAATTACATACATTTGTATTTGTATATGTGCTGCATTGAGATTTGTCATCCAGCAAGTAAATATTTTTGCTTTTGAAGTACACGAAAGATACAGCTGGGTCGATGGTAAGACAGAATCGAAAAACCGGTTTCATTTAGAAATAGCAAGGATCTGTACCCGCAACTATTCAGGATCTAACAGAGAAGGGACATCCAAAGGTTCTGGAGCAGAATCTTTTGGTCTGTGTGTCTTTTCACTTCTAAAGCAGCCCCGATGTCGTCCTAACTCGAAGTTCTCCGCCCATTACGGTAGCAAAAGAAACCTTTTCCCTCTCTTTTCTTACGATTTCCACCTATTTCAAAGGACATCCATTAAAAGAGACTGACTATAATCCCCCTATAGCACTGTTCTCAAAATTACATCAGCAAACTCGTAGAAGTTATTGTAAAAATACTGAAATATATTCCAGGATGTTTTAAATAAAAAAAAAAATACAGTGACAATTTGTTGATTAATTATATTGCTTGAATATTGAATATTCAATTTAAAAATAAAACTTTTACACCGAGTGTGTGCATGTAAAAATTAATAAAAAGGAAACTACGAGTAAAAAATTCGGTGTTATTTAGGAAGGTCAATATATATGCAGCTCCTATACGTAGGAGTTTTATATTTCGTAACCGCAAAAATTGTAAAAATATGCCGTGTCACATTTTTTAATGCAGATGTATTCACGTCCTACCATTAACACGGAGCGCCCCGTGTAAGGTGTCGTCCAAAGTCCCAGTCCCGAAAAATAAAAAGTTTCGAATACATGAATAGTACGTTACGTTGTACTTCTCCTGATATTCAAATTATCGCGACATAAATCTGACGTGGGGTCAGAATGGCTAGATAATTATCGCGTGACTTTTCAGACGACTCGCGCATAGTGTCATGCATAATGCGTTTCATTTGCCAAAAACGCGAACCGCGTGATACGACGCCGTCGCTGTTACACTGTAAATGCTGGCGGGGAAACAGTATTCAGCTCGGTATTATGCACAATTGAGATATATCAGTTCGCACTGCAAACCCGTATTTTGCGACGATCAACGCCGATCGAAGCGGCGCTAACAATGACCGAAATGATGCCGCGCGCAAATCCTCTCTCTCTCCCCCTCTCTCTCTCTCTTCCTCCCCGCGAACTCGCTGAAATCGCCGTGCCATCGATTCCGCGTTTACTAGTATTTCCGATAATTCTCGATGTGCGCACGTGCGACGCATTTACATCGCTCGTAAAGCCGAATTATACCTGTCAAATATTAACACGATTTTAGCATCGGAGATCACGATGCTGCAGGCTCGCTCAAAGGCCACCGATGTATTTGAGAATGCAAATACGGACCCTCGGTTATCGTATGATTTATAGAGAATTTCTATGCTTTTTGCTTCCGTTCAATGATTGCTTTACGTCATCTGCTATTGGATCCATTAGTCTTCGATGTGATACCGTTCACGTATGAAAATGCTCGTAGGGGAGGGTTGCCAAATGTGTCCCATCTAAGTTATTTTTGTCTTGTATTATAATTTTCATATGTCTTTGATTTGTCCGCAAGTGAAACGTTGGACATTGTAGATGGATACTAACGAATTAGAAATTATTTATTCGGATTATAAATTACTTTTGCACACATCAGTATTGAGCGAGGGAAAACGTGCAATATAGGATGCAAAGACGAGTGTACTTTACTTGTCCGTCCGGAATGCCTCGGCGAGGTAATACACGTTAGAAGCGGAAGCGCCTGAATTAGTTACAAATTCGGGCGTAGTAAACGATCCGGCGCTTAGGGCGAGAGCCACGCGAGCTTTGGAAATTCTCGCCGCGGCGGGTAGAACGCGGGGTGAGAGCGAGCGCGCGATGGCGATGGCGCGGCGCGGCGCGGTAGGTAGGTTTACCGCGATAAATCACACGGTGCACCGACAAAAGGGGCCCGACGAAAGGGTCGCCGCCATAAACGTATAAAGTAATTACGCGCCGTATCCGCGCTATACCGCGCGGCGCCGGCCGGCCATTCAGCGAGGATTCGCCTAAATTTCGCGCCCCGGTGTGTCCGACCATACGAGGCGCGAGCGACGAACAAGCCGAATGCGATTTTCATCCCCCTCCCCGCGAAACCGAAGCGCTCCCGTCTAGCTCACACCACCGCGACGGGAATTACGTTCCATCGCGTGCATTATCGGAACGTATATATTCTATATGAAGCACATGCTCGAAAGCCCGGGCTATCGCCCTCGCTGTCGCGGATTTCATCGAGTTAAGCCCTCTTTCTTCTTTTTTTCTGAGAGAGAGACAGAGGAAGAACGGATAGATTTATCATATTCTATGGCAGCCCTTTACCGAACAATAGGGAGATATACACGCTACAACATGATGCAAATAATTTTGTACAACTGACGTTTACTTTTCATGCAACTCTTTTCAATAGAGTTAATTATTTTATACCGCACTGACGCTTACTTTTTATTCAATTTTTTAGTGAATACAGTCTGACACGCTCTACGAGACAATTATTTTAGTTTATTGTTACATTAATCTGGTTAAGTCTCGTTATCGTTTTTTGATTGCTCCAATGTTTAATATTTTATTTATCTCGATAAATTTTGTACGCCTTCCTTCTCTTTCTCTCTTTCTCTCTCTTCTTTCCGTAACTTCTCTTTCATACACGCGGGTAAGCAATGGTCTCAAGCATGTATTACGTCTGTCAAAATGCTCGCCACTGCCGGAAAAAGGCGCGGGCATTCCGCTCCGTTCTTTCCGGTCAAGAGGTGCCTGCTAACTTTCCCATGAAAGGAGCTTGAATTTATATACCTATAAATTTCTTGGTGTACGGCTTGCTACACTGTAAGTTAGAAGTTAAGACACCGGGCGAGGCATCGTAACTGTTCCCGGTGAAATTAATAGTTTGTGATAAACAGAACTCATACGAATTACTGTTCATGTAGATAAACCCGTTATCGAAGGCATTAATCCGCTTTCGCGGAAGAAGAGCACAACTTTATCAGCAATATTACACGTGCTGTTAATATATAGATTTCCTCCGCCGATTGTTTAACGTCCCCCGACAATCCGATCGAGGAAAAGTTGCGCGTGCACGGGGCGGCGTTCTCTTATTAAGAAAGTTCTTCATTAGGAGGAGCGTCGAACTGCCGCTGCCGCAGTTCTTCTAGGGGAGCCGTTTCTTCTGCCGTTCGTTACGGGCGGAGATTGATGATCGCGAAGAAGCGTTTAAGCATAAAAAGCCCCGCGGCGGCTACGCCGAAAAGAGGGAGGAGCCTTTCTATATCGCGCGGCCCGTTAAATCGAGCGAAAAAAATAAGAATACCTACCGGGGCGCTGACGGACGCGAAGTGAGAGCAAGCCCCACCGCCGCGCTCGCGCTCGCAAAACGATATATTATGTATACGGAATAAATGGAATAAAGAGGAGCCTCGAGCCGTGAGTCCTTCGTACCCAATAGAGCAAGCTAACGGCCTCTGCCATCGCGCTCGCATTATCCATGGTCAACGTGTATGCGCGGCCTCCCACCCGCCCCGATAAGTTTTCGGACGGAAGACGGGCGGCGGGCCGGATAAATTCTCGAGACTTCCGGCGAAACTTCCTCGAGGAGCACCAGAGACGCATCGACGACCGCCCCGGAAGGTCTGCACGCGGCGCTTAACGCGAGGTAACGGCCCGCGAGAGCGGAGTGTTCCTAAATTTTTCCTCGAGCGTCCTTTATCGCGTATTCCCTCTGAGATGTTCTCTCCCCCCCTCTCCCTCGCTGTCTCGCGTAATCCCGGAAGTGCAGGTCCGCGAGCAACGACGTGTTCTCGATCGAGGGATCGAGCTACCAAAGCGGACAGGGCCCCAAGCTCCCTTTGCCGATGACAAATAAGCGACGTAGAAACGCGCAATGTTCACCGCCGCGAGTTATTTGCGGTATGAGAATAACGAACGTCCGCGCGGGCAAAAATGTTTTTATACGCGAGAATTTTTCGCGAGAAACGAGTAATAGCGGGATAAAGCGAAATAATAGGATGTAAAATTGGATTTTTCCATGGAAAATAACGCGGTCGGATGAAATGAAATATTTTACAATTACATCGCGCGTGTGCGCGTACAAACGCAACGCGCGTTGTGAAATGACACGGTCGTCGCAGCAGCAGCCACAGCTCTCCGGGAAAACGATCGGATCGTCGAACAACATTCGGCGGTAGTTTTTATAACGATGATACGGGCCGCGAGAGCGAAACATTTCTGCCACGGCATTGTCACGAGCGTATACTCGCTTCGCGATTGAAACAGCGCAGCGTGCCCTCGACAAATCTGTGCTCCCTGTGCGATGTTTTTCCCCCCCTGCGATACCCTCAGGGTATCTTTTTTAGTGTTTTTCCCGACCATTTTGCACTCCGCAAAACTGCGCGGAATTGCAGTGCGCTGTGTAACTTTGTGCATCGACTGTAGTGAAGTAACGGCTTGTGCTAAGTATCTCAGCATACACATCTCCGCATCCTCTCTCTCTCTCTTTCTCTCTCGTTGTCGCTGCCCGAGCACCAAAAAGCCATCCACCTCGCCGTCTCGCCCTAAAAGTCCGCGGGGGGTGAGCTGAAATCGCGCGCCTGGCGGCCGAATGTATTTCTCGGAGGGCTTAATGCCAGTGAAAGTGGAAACGCCGGCACAATGGAGACAGCGAGGAAGTACAGGACGAAGAAGAGCTTCTGAACGCGACCGTGTCTGCGTGCGAGGATACAGAGAAAGAGAGAGAGAGAGGAGCTGATACACAGACGAAAAGGAGATTGCGAGGAACAAGGAAAGAGGAACACTCATTGTATACGAATACACTCGAAACGCTCGACAGACACGTCGATTCGATTCTACGTAGACGATACCGTCCGCAAAACACTAAGGGCGAAGGGACGAAGTAGAAAGAGAGCGAGAAAGAGAGAGAGAGAGGGGGGGAGAGAACGCAACGGCAGGGTGGAAATTCGTTATCAGAAACGCCTTAAACTCGTGGTCCACTATCTTTGACTCGCGCGCGCGAAGTCTCTCCGAATATCGCAACGGTGAAACTTCCATACCCTCCGCTTCTTGATTTATTAGATTTCACGACGGACCAGGGTGATAGAACGAAAACAAAAAGGGACGGTCGCAAGAAGAAAGGAAAAGGTAAGAGGAGGCGGCAGGGAGCCAAGAGAAGCGATCTCGGGGGCTGCAGAATCTCTCTTGGCCCTTCTCTCTTCTTCAGCACTTGTAGCTCTTTTTTCGTTCGATGCCTGCAAAGTTTTCCTGGCAGGTATTCCACCCAGGGATCCTGCCGTGGCTCCTCCTGCGCCCCGGACTCGTAACAGTCCGGCATCATACCTACCCTTAGCTTCGTTGCTCTGTCCTCCGCAGATCTTCTCTTACGTATATATACTTAATGGCATCTCTCTTTTCCTTTCTCCCCCATTTCGACTCTACCCCGCGACGTCGTTCTCTACTCTTCTCGCGGCTACGTATCCACTGTTTGTGCTGCAAACGCTGCTACGACAGCAACAACGACGCGACGACGATAGTAGCAGCAGCGACGGTGGTAACAGCAGCAGCAACAGCAGTAGCAGCAGCTGGTGGCGGCGCGTTCCGGAACTTCGAAACTCTAACGAAATCTCGGGCAACGTGAATATTTTATGCGTAAATCAAATCCCGACGAGTATACGCGAGAGAGAGAGAGGGAGAGAGTGGAGGATCCGTAGCACGGTGCGGCTAAATTCAATAGTAGCGCAACGCCTCGCAGGCTCCTCATAACCGTACCGCTTCTCCATATCTCTCCTCTCTGCTTCTTTTCTTTATAGGATGTGTCTGGTATCGCTCTGTCTCTCTCCGGCCTCTCCTCTTTCTCGTACTCATTCAATTCAACGCCGTACCAAAAGTCTAGTCCTTACCGGAGATATTCCATCGTGAGTGTATCTATCGACTATTGAATTTCTGTCGCGCGCGTTGCAACGCGTTATCGAGCCTATTTGCATCGCTGAATCCAGTACCGCGCAACCGCCCGGTGTTGTTTCGTGCGGGCATTATTTTGAACCATCAAGCGTGACGACAAGCGCGCAATTACACGCCGCGACGCGAAGGTCGACGAGATTCTCGAGATTTAGATGATCGTAGATTTCGCGGTGTGCGAAACGTAATAAAGGGGAACGACGCGCGCGCCTGCTTCTAGACCTGGACCTCGTCAGCCCCGAGGGTGGAATTCTCCCCTCCGGCCGAACGCTTGCACAATACAGCAATAAAACTTCCCCTTTTCGTTCCGTCTTCTCATACTGGGTTAAGGGGGAAAAACGCGGTTCCCTCTGCGACCGAGCAACCCCATGACCAGGTAGTACTCGGTCAACGTAACGTCCTGCAGAACGATCAAATATTCAGCGGCACTATCCCGACGCTGCGCTGCGGATGCTGCCTTTATTTATTTGTTTGCGACGAGTCCGCTTCCAACCGGAGCGGACACCGAGCATCTACGTGTGTAGAAACACGCGCGGCGAGCACGGGGGGAAAGAGGGAGGAATATTTTTTTTCTTACCCGGGAACGCCGCCAGGAACCTTTCACCCAGATACCAATTCTGACCCAAAAAGTCACGCATTAAATTAATAAATTACAAGTGCTCCTATCTGCTGTCTCTCTCTCTCTCTTTCTCTCCCTCTCGTCCCTCGACTTTTGGCACGGCGTTCGTGAGTCCCAGTATTTGCCCCGTGCATGCTTCATCTCACGCATGCGTCTTTGACGTCCCGAACGATTTGCATTTCGAAAGAATCATTTTCAGAATCTTTTGTTTCACAGTTGGCAGTATTCTGCAAATATATTACTTTATTCTTAAAAACCGCTTTGATCCACCAGAAAAATACACAATGCTGTACAATCTCACGTAACAAGTCTGGCTTTGTTCCAAATTGAGAATAAAATTTTTTAATTGCGTTTTTTATATTGGCGCGGCAGTGTAAATTTGAATATTCGGAGGTCAGTCGTGGAAAATATCCGAAAAGTCTGAAAAATATCTATTTTGCCGCCCTTAATTTTTAATGAGATTGAACAAACGTCCCCCCTCTGTCACCTTTTAATTTCGTGTGAAATGGAAAGGAAACAATAATTTGAACAGAGAGACGGCGGAGAAATAACATTTCGTTTACCGCGTGCGTACCCACGTTGAATATTCGTTGCGTATCCCGTCGACCGTGGTATATCGCGGCCGCGGTATTCATGTGCACGGTGCTGAAAACGCCGAATGAAAATTAGATACCTCGAAACCGTGGCGGCGTGGGCATGCTGTGCGCGAAATCGTGCGCGCTTGGAACCGTGCACGCGCTAAAATATCACAATGGCGCGGCGGGTGCATTTACCGGCTCTCGCTGGTGTTTTTGACGACAGATAGCTCTTTCATCGATGGTAATTAGCCGGAGAGCTCGAGGAGTTATCACTTGGCGCGATCGTGGCTGCTTGCACGCGCGGGGACGGGGCTCGTCTGCCCACCTGCTGTCACTCCGGCGCGGGGAGGAGGAAGGGCGCTTACTTCCAGGTAGTAGTAGTAGTAGTCGTTTAATTAATTAACACCACGCCGAATAATAATTATCGAAATGAAAGATGATATCGACGGGGTTATTTATTGGCGCGCACGATGATTATCGTGGTATAATCCGACGCGCCGCTTAGCTCCGAGCCACGAGTTGTCGTTATACGTTGTATACGGCTGCGCCCTCCCGTCCGCCCCGATAGCTGTAGCCGAAACGCTACTCCGCTAATTGATAGTAAATTAATTTGTCCGAGCGATCTCATATTTATGGCTCTTAGCTAGCGGCCCTGTTCAGCGCTCCGCGAGAATCTTGCGAATCTCTTGTGCCGATC
This sequence comes from Monomorium pharaonis, assembly GCF_013373865.1. Classification (NCBI taxonomy): domain Eukaryota; kingdom Metazoa; phylum Arthropoda; class Insecta; order Hymenoptera; family Formicidae; genus Monomorium; species Monomorium pharaonis. The sequence goes on from NC_050473.1 coordinate 9,663,831, forward strand.
TTTCGAGATGATCGTTCGCGTTTCCGAAAGTAAATCGTTGACTCGTTTTATCTACTTCATTTCTTTGTTTTCCGTTACACGTGCTGTTTTTGCTCATTCTCTAAAAGGTGGTATTATATTATTAGATGATAAAATTGCTAACTAAACTAATAATTACTTACAGAATTATTTGTTTATTATAGGCTGCGAAACATTATACATTGACGTCATTATACATTTTTATTTTTTAGTGTTTTATTTTAATGTTTTATTTTTTAGTAGCGAGCTCAAAATGCTAGCACGAGAAGCGTCCAAGACAAATTACATTCTACGAAGATTCAATCTAGTCACGCGGATGTTCGAAGTCGAGGGGGAGTCGCGCGCGGACGCGTTCGTACGGCCGGAAAGAAAATAAAAGCGGCGGGAGAGCGCGGTTCGACGCGCGCGCGCGGATGGCCAGGCCAGGTGGGCAAAAAGGAAGGAAGCGCAAGCCGCGGGGCGCTGGAAAAGCGATTTCGGATGAAGGGCAGGTCGATTCCGGACTCGTTAGGCCGGCACAAACCGCAAGCGCCGGGCATGCTCTACCAAATACTACTACGTGCGGGCGAAATGGGATGTTCTCCCCTTCTATCGCATGTGAATTTCCTCGATATTAAAGCCCGAGTAATGGTGAGCTGCGCGACGATTGGTGGCGCGCGGCGACCTGCTTGGTGCTTGGACTTCCGATAATTATGTGCCAATTAAATTTAACGACTGTCCATTATTCCGGTCTGCGAATTCCCCCGCCTTTGCCTACCCTCTCTCGCTCCCCTTCCCTTTGATGCCGATTTCCATCACCCTTCCTTCGGCGACGTAGCCCCCGGCGTGGCCGAATCGGCAACAACCATCATTCGGATCGCAATCCAATTACTTTTTAATATTATCGGGGTGGGGGGAGAGCGCCTGGAATCGAGCTGCCTTTGCGGAACGTCGCGCGACCACATTGTAAAACTACGAGGAACTCCCGCTGGCAAATAAATGCTTCCGGGCTAGCTTGCGTCCCTTTCTCACATACGTCGTTGTTAGGAGCCATTTGCTCGCCACGGCTCGCTGTCGCTATCAAATGGAATAAAGTGCCGACGACCAGTTCCGAAGGAAATGGGAAGTTTGGAACGTAATTTGCTACGATCGATCGCATAACTTGAACAAAATGGGAAGAAAGTATAATAAATATTTTTGTCTTGTCGCGCGCGCACATTCTCGTGTCTTGTTCGGATTTTTAGCCGGAGACGTCAGATCATATTTCAATGTTTTCTTTTTTTTTTTAGCTTATTGTAATCGTTAGAGCGTACGTAATCTTTTGTATTATCAAGTTCGCATATCATATCGCGTAAAAGAAAAAAAGACGTGAATCCAGCATTCACGTTGAAGCATCCAATTTCATGCTGTCTACTCGTGTAATTGTTTTAAAAAGTATGTCTCTCTTTCTTGCCCCTTCTCGGTTCGTCCTCGTTAAGAATTCAAGCGTTTCAACCGCAGATTAACCCGCCATCGGACCAGTGTTTGCTACTGTTTTCCAAGCTCATTAAAAGAATGGCCGAAACGTGTACCGAGTTCTCGGCTTAATTATCATTACAGATGTAAAACATATTTAGAGAACAATATTTACACGTAACGTTAATTATCGACTCATTTACGTGCAACAGTGTTTACGTATGAGCGTGCCGATTTATTGTACCATAGGGTGCCCCTATCACGTTAAAATTGCCATTTAAAATTTTCGCGGATAGAGATAAGCTAGAGAAAATAACTTGTTATTGAAATGTGCATTGAGACACAAAGAATGAAATAAAATTTTGCAACGCGGTGCTCAAGGTCTTCAATATTCGGAGACACGTTCGACAGATATAAAGAAAATGTGAAACGTGCATGCCACAGAAGAAAAATAGTACGTACTATTTTCTAATCAAATGTCGGTCATTCCTAAGCTGCGCTTTGCTGAATGGAAAATAATTTTTCAGAAAAATTTCTCTCGCGCGTATGGCATAAAAACCTTGTTCGACCTGACGTATATAGATATATATCAGGTCGAATAAAATTTATATATATAATATATATATATTTTTTTTTATTTATATATGTATCCTTTAAATCAATTTAAATTCTACGGTGAAGCGAAACGGTATTCGATTTTCGCCTTATCCGCCAATTTGAAAAGGCACTTTATTCAAAATTCTCTTGTGTGCTTTGAAAATTAAATCGTCAATGATGTTGCGATATTGAAAATTCGAATGCATTACGTCGCATCATGCAAATTTCCCTGTAAAGAATAACAGCATGCTTATTGAAACAGTGAATATAGTAGAAATCTTACCATTCGCCTATCTATCAATAAGTTCTGGAGGTCGCCCGTCTGTGGAGAAGATGGTGGCAGGCAAGTTTGATATTGTAACTTCTAACATCAAGTTTAGGGATTTGCGTTGTAGGAAATGGGTGAGGTGCTCGTCGCCGGGACAGCGAATACAAGGAATAGTCGGTAGGGGAGGAGGGTGAGCACCAACACAGAATGACCACTAAACACCTAACAACCAACAATAGCAGTCAACATTGAACATCGATAAACCAACGAAACTTAACCAACCACAAGTCACATTGTAACGGAATTCAGCGAACAGTGAAGACATAATCCACCAATACATATATATATATGTGTGTGTATGTGTGTGTGTGTTTGTGTGACGAATGAATATATATATGTATATATCTAGAATACAAACCGTATAACACAATGTTAAAATGACGCGTGAATACGTACGTGCACACGAGGAATGCCTCTGCCACAGCGCGACATTGAATTTCGTCGAGATAATTTTGTAGCACGAAATTTGCGGGATACCGCGTGTAGAATATGCCCGACCGAGTAGTCCGACCAGATTGCCAATTAGACAGAGCACTCTCGGGTCCACGTTCGCCCAATGAGGCGGGCGAAGGCAGATCTTGACTCTTGCAGAGCTCTCCCATTAAAAACATCAACGAGAAATACTAATTGTGTGACACGATATATAACGTAAAAGTGAGAGGCACGTGTGTGTATGTTAAAACTTAATGACACATCTTCAGAGACACCGATTAGGGGTATGGTGACGTACCACATCGAGTACATTGAGAACGTGGTTCGCGCGGACGACACTAGTAGTAGTAGTAGTAGTAGTAGTAGTAGTAGTAGTAGTAGTTGTTACATTGTGTGTTGTGGTCGTGGCAAGAAGAAGAAGAGGTGGAGGAGGTGTGCGGCGCCCCCGGCCAGCCGGTCGCCCGTCACACCCTGAAACAGAATAATATTGTCACTCCCCTGCGAAGAAATACCGTCTCTACCGACTATCTCCTCTGCAAGCGTTGTTTAATACAATTCATTCGTTAACAGTACATTGCGATTATCTCGCGATGATCAGAGAAACGTAATTGCAGGTAATTAACACGATATATCGTCGCGACATTTTATTCACACTGTTCCAAGTAAAAATATTTACTTCTAATTTTATAATTACAATTGTAATAAATATCTAATTTCTGTATATACTGTTGTCAAACTTAAGAAATGGAAGTAGTATCGTCTTCCTCAAAAATTTCGTTCCAAGTAAAAGAAGCAAACCGTAAGCTTCATACAGAATCGATACGTCAATTTCGAAAATCGGTACTAAATATGTAGATCCAACTTCGACATTTAGAGTGATCGAGGTACGTCAGACAAAGTTAGCGTCTAGTTCGAAATTGAATTCTACTGTTGTCGCGCGCCTTCACGTATGAGAGTCTGACCTGGCAGTGTCGATTTCGTTTGTTACGACTCGGTTTTATCGGTGGCTCCGATACTTCGCTCACAGAGTAGCGGCGCGAAGTCCCGCTATGTGGAGGATCGAAGCCGAAAAAAGGGACGAAGCTTTATATCGAGGAAAAGGGGATTTCGGATTTGCTGGACCGTGTCCACCCTCCCCTCCCCTCCCCTATTGCATCGTTTACGTCTAACACGAGCGAGCAGACGAGCACGCGCGCGCTATGTACGTGAAGGAAAGGCAGAAAGTTGGCGAAGTGAGAGGAAGAGAGAGAAAGAGAGAGAGTGATGACGGTCGGTAGGGGGGAGGCTTAGAAACGGGAGCAGCGACCGGGATTTTAACGTCGAGCACACTCGTTTCGAGTCGATAGGTCCACTTCGGCTGGCTTGGGAAGCAGTCGACATGGTCCAACAACTTCCTCTCCGGCTCCTACCTCACCACCCCCCTCCATCGCGCGCCCTTTCGTCCATCTAGCCGTCATCTTCGCGGCAGGAAACGGGGCGTGAGCGGATGGAAGTTTTCATACGTAGGGCGCTCACGCAACTGATAAAAACAACCGATTCCCGACCTGACCGATTCTCGTTCGGAAACAACTGCGGGAGTTTCTTCAGCTCTTCCACTTGCTTGAGGAGCGAGCGCGCTTGTCATGAAGTGATATATTAACGATTTTCGCGCGACGATCCGGACGCGGGTAGCACGTTGAGGAAGCTGTTGTATTTTTCGCAACGCGAATTATAAAATTATACCAACGTGGCCGTTCCATCGAGCGTGAAACACGTGCAACGACGTCAGCGAATAAATTGTGTGTGACGTAAGAGACGCGTTCGTGAGATCCGCAGCTTGTGCTCTCATCGCGGTTAGTAAGGAGACGATACATACGAGGTTTGTTTAATTCTAAAAAGAGATCCCGCTCCGCGATGCTTAGTTTCCAGCGTGCTGATAGCGAGGTATCACGATTACCTCCGAGTATTTAAGCAAAGATCGTAAAAATCCTTGTTTCCCTCACGATGTAAGGGGATTAAATATTGTCGCAACGTGCCTCGGCATAAGTTGAACGATAATGTTCGCCCGTATGATAAAACATATTCATTTTTCGAATGAAGGAAAAACAAAATAATTATAGCACCAGATGTGCGCTTGTAACGAGTATACAGCAATTAGTGGTATCTCTCTAAGTAGAGATGACAGGTTCCAAACTTCATAAATCAAATTTATAAATAAGTCGAATAGCATTTATATTTTATAAAAATAAAAAAGTAAATTATTTTAATTATTTACAATTACATAGACCTCTATTCAGGGAATGATAAAACAAAACTTTTTTAAAGATTGTAATTTATGTAGTAGTTTATAAAATTAATATTTACTTCGAACAGAGATTAATTTCAACAAGTGATTAAAAATCTATGACTTTTTTCTTAATCATATATAGAATTCTTAATGTAATATTTAGTTCTATAAAATCAATATTTCATTGGGATTACTGGTTAACAAGTACTTGTGCAACTTTAATATACTTTGTTAATAGATGGATATCTGTATTATAACTAGAACGTTTTTGGAACGTTAAACTATTACGATGGAAATAAATTTGATATAATCGAGAGAAGATTGCCTTCTCTGTCTCTGCAAGCACGTACAGCTGTATTATTAAAAATCATTGTTTCCGTTTGCCTTCTAAAATTCGTACGGAAATAAATAGGGTGCCTGCTGGAGTAGAGGGTTGTATTACTTTCGAGGAACGCGAAAAATGGGTTCGCGCATACGCACACAGCGAGGCGAATGTATGGATATGAATAGGCGGAAATATTACGTGGCATGGGAGAGGGTAATATCCGAAAGAAGGAGAGGAGGACGGCGAGAGAAAAGCGGGTTAGTGAGTGAGAGACAACGTTAGCAAGTTTACTTTGTATGCCACGCAGTGAGAAAGTTCCATCCAGCTGTTAGTCGCGTCTTCCTTAGTTTTCCTCTCGATGAAAACTCACTCGTGAGTTTAAGCTTCCATCTTCCGTGCGCGTGCAAGCGAGTGAAAAGCAAATAACCAAATGCGGTTCTTTACCTTTGTGTAAGGCTAAAGTAAAATTCTATAATAATTACGGCATAATTATGAAATGAGAAGTAAATGTAGATCCGACGACGTATAAATCATTTTAGTGCCAGAGAATGCGCGAGCGATCTTTTAATGTTTTCGTCCCCGAAAGGAATATTACAATACGATTTACGTGAAAAATAGGATTATCGACGAATAGACTAGCCGAAGGGACAAAGCTTGACTGAGAGCACGAATTTCCGAGAGCATTCTGAACTGATTTCTATTTTGTCACTCGGCCAATCGCTCTCGGTATCGCTAGAAATAAATAACACTGAATACATCATCCCCCGGATTGCCGTCATACTAGCCGCTTGTTCTCGTCGCAAATAGAACCCTCGGGAATTACGCCGCGGAGATCGGCGGCCTGGGATGGGTAGACGGCGGTAATACTGGTTATCATCGCGCTGATTGCACCTATACCTTCCTCCCCCCGCGCTGCGCCAGCTACATTCATCGAGCTATCCTTCCATTGGTACCTGCACCTGACCCAGTACATTTCCACTACCGTGCTATTCATTACGATCTACAACGATCGTTCCTTTCACGATACATCGATGTACGAAAATTGGCGGGCGGCACGGTAGGGGGTTATGCATTCATACTTGCACGTCATGAATCCTTCTACCCCGTCGTAGAGCGGAAGGGCTCTAAAGCCGTGCCGTGCCGAGATTATGGCGCTTTGGCAGTGAATGTACAAGTGATACACGCTCGATGACCCGGCAATTTTCGTACCGGGAGAGGAAGTTTTACAACAAAGATCCGGGCGCGTAATTTAACCGAATGGGCCGTTTTACAAATTAACTCTTCCGAACTTCTCGCTGGTCGTTACACTTTCCGTTGTAAGCGGCGCAAATTATTTTAATTGCACGCGCGAGGGTCTATTTTCTTCTCTCTAAGAGAGATAAAAGCCGCGGTAACTAGCGCGAAGACCGAAAGTTATTCGGGGGCCGACTATAAAACGATGATGACTAGTCCCTCGTTCTCGCCGCGTGATATTCAACGGAGCGCGAGATCAGTCGCGTATCGCGAATGCCTCGTGAACGCCTAAGGAACCAAGTGAAATGTCCCACGGCCGGTGTACGGCGGCCCTCGTTATTTGCAAAAGCGTAAACAACCGTCGCACTCCTACCTACAGGCACACGCGTGCAAAGGTAACGAATGGCAGAAGGCAAAGCAGCCACACCTTCGAAAACGCGCTCTCCGGCCTCTCTCTTTCCTCCCCCCTCCTCTCTCTCTCTCTCTCTCTCTCTCTGTCTCTCTCTCTCGCTCGCTCGCTCTACGGCACCGTGCACACATACGTGTTTACGTTGGAAACGCGCTACGCCAGGCGGAACTAACGGTAACGAACGGTTGCGAACGTAAGAGACCGGTTCCCGTGGCAAACGACATTTCGACCGAGCGTTGCACGCCGCCGGTACGTGCGGTAAGAGGAAGCAAACTATTTGCGAGATTCCGAAGGAGAGAGTGAGTAGAACTCGCAGCACTGAAGGCAAATAGGTGGATAGATGGATGGATGAGTTGATTTGTACCTCGAACACGTTCTCTCTGTATGAAAGTATCAAAGGTAAAAAAGGAGTAATTAAAATTCATGCACGGGAAGAAAGATTTTTTTGCTAAAGCGTTTAAAAATTCAGCTTATTATAAATATAGAAATATTTTTTTGCTATTTAGATCATCAAAATAATTATACACCGTGAAAAAATGTAATTGCAGTAACCATAATTTATAGTTATTTTTGGACCCAGTTATATTTTTATAGTTATTCAACAATATAAATTACAGTTTGAACTATATTAAAGCTCTCAAAATCACAATATTAATCTATGCACCTTATGATTGCCATAATAAAAAAAGAAACAATCATTATAAACCGCCAATATAAGCATATCATTACTATAAAAATAATATTTCTGATTATAACTATTTTATTACTAATTATAGTCGTGAATATCATACTTTTTTTCAGTGTAGGATTGTCAACCAGTCGACGCGAATAATAATTGTAGAGGAAATAGCTTTTCAAGAACCCTGTTAATTTTGACAGTTCCTGATGTACATTGATATGACACGTGAGATATAAAGGATTGACGTAGAATACGAATGTGAATTGGGAGAGAAAGAGAGAAACAGATAGAGAGAGAGAGAGAGAGAGAGAGAGAGAGAAACACAGGGGATTTAAAAGTTTGCCAATATTTCGCGAGAAATGCTCACACGCGAGAGCGGTAGATAATCTCGACGATCATCTCGGCGCGACAGCTCGAAAGTTCTGGCCGTTTCGGGAGAACGTAGTGCGTACTCTGCTAGTTTATAGCAGCCCTGTGGTCGTCGGGTTCCGAGTGGTCAGAGGACGGTGCAGTACCCGCTGGTGCAGCGGCGTTATCCATTTGCATCGTAACTAGTCGCGGCAGCAGCAGCAGCAGCAGCGGCGGCACCAGTAACGACGGCCGTTGTTGACGATGTTATGTTGTTGCTGTTGCTGCTGCGACCGTCCAGACGCCGCCGCGCCGACCGAGGCCCCAAAACCGACGACTGCATCTGCATCGTGTCGAAGGGAGAGAACGGGAGGATGAGCTAGTAAATTACACGTTGACTAGGGCTGACAGCCGCAATGCGTGGCACACACGGCCGTGCGAGCGCACGAACCTCCTGCGCGAGACGCCGGTGTGTTTATGCGGCCGGTGAGTCCGAGTGCTGTCAGAACGGCCTAGGGCTAAGCGCTCTCTCTCTCTCTCTCTCTTTCTCTCTCTCTCCCTCTCTCTATCCTATGAATTATAGACGAGCCGGCCTTAATAAAGACGAGGTGGATGCCCGAAATTCTCGCCCGGCGTTCCATCGGAACGCCACGGTTCCGTCGAATTACGAACCGACGCCCCCGCTGCGCGACGTACCGCGACGCACTTATTCGCGTTACGCTCTGCGCATAACTTGATCGAAACACCGACGGATATATTGTACTTTCTTTTTATGGAGTAATAGGATTATTTAAAGCTGTCAGAAAGTTTTTCCTTCTAAAAAATAAATTGCTGGGGGAGGGGACGACGTAAACTACGGAGTATTTAATGATCTCAATAAATCCTATTCTACCAACGATAATGTATATAATATATAATAATGTATAATAAGAATCGTGATTTCGCGAAGCCGGATATCTTTTCTCTTTGGGAATCGACGAGCTATCGCGTGAACGCGTGTCGCGCGGCTGTCGTTCTGGGCGTAATAAAAAAAAAAAGAAATAGTACCTAGAGCATATACGCGTGTCTTTTTTTTTTCGAGAGGATAGACGTATTTCACGATGTATATCGAGCGCCGAGGTCTGGGCCGTTCAGGCCCGTATACGCGCAAGTATCAGTGCCAAACACCGGTAGTTATGTATATCAGGGGTACTAAAACTGATGCAAATTTATTTCAAAATTCCAAGCCACCCTCGTAAAGTCGTTTTAAAACTATCCTCGTAAAACGATTTGAGACGCCCCCTCTCCGCGTCAACCGCCGTCGCGGACACGCGGACGCGCCGCAGCGAGACTTTACTTTTTAGTGGCGTACTCTCCGTAACCGCTCCTTAAGTAATTTCTGCCCTTAAGGTAACGATCGCGATCGCGGTGGCATGCCTCTCGATTACGCCGCGGAAAGTGTGCTTTATCGTACGAGCGCTCCGCATACCGGCATACGCTATTTTAGCATAACCGTAACCGATTAGTATTCATACGAGGTGTGAAGATAAACACGGGCCGATACGTTCAAGAGGAGGAAGACACGTACTCTCGCGCGCGGACGTAGCTCAAGAACACAATATCTCACGTTCACATCTCATCAACGATTAACAATTTTTCACAACACTCCCATTACGTTACGTATCGGACGTAATAGGACGTTCCGAGGGGAAAGAAAGAAAGAATATCGATTCTCCCTGGCAATAATAATCGTAGGCTTGACCGAGGATATTCCGGAAAGAAGAGTGTGCTCTTGCTCCACGAGGTGAGATAGGCCGAACAAGCATGCCGGAGGGGAACGAAAATTTAAGGGCCGTCGTATATTATCGCGACGAAGGGGTTGTCTGAGGTTAACTGCCAGAGCATCGTAAGAGGGAGGATCGGAGGTGGTGTCGCGGAGGGTGCGCCATGAATATGCCGCCATTAGTCACACGCCGAACCGCGCCGTAGAAAGAGAAGTAGGTGACACGAATTTCCCGGAATTGCGCGCGCCCTATTGGTATCCCGGAGGGCTAGGCAACGCGAACAATTCCCCGTGAATGCGCATTTATTCCGAATCCGGCACCAACGGCGGAATCGGCGGCGGCACACCTAAAAGCCCGGTAAAACTTTCGTCGACAAGAAATTCGTCGCGTCGTTTTCTCCCCCCCTTTCCTCCTCCTCCTCCTCCTCCTCCTCCTCCTCCTCTTCCTCCCGCGCCTGCTCCTCCTCCTCTGCTATGAACTCGACAGCCCCCCCCCCCCCGTTACTGACGGCGTCAAGCCACCCTGTCGAAACATTCGGGGCTCGCGGCGGCGCTCGTGTCACCGACAGACCTCATCGTTACATCTCAAAAGGCAGCAATGAAACGGTTAACTAAATTGCTACACGCTCCAGCTGTCATTCGCAGGGCCCGCTGCCACTCCGTCCTTCTATTCGGCTGTGCGCGGATACGCGAACGATCCGTCGCTTTTAGCTACGAATCCATCTCTGGACGCGAAAGCCGACGCGGAAGGAAGAGCACGATGGAATTTTGTAAAGGCGCGCCATTACGCGCTGGTTTATTTATGAAAAAGTCTTTGTTAAATTAAATTTAAATGGCAAGGTGAAATGTACATACAGGAACACTTTGAAAGCGTTTTAAGTGAGGTAATGAAAGGTACAAGAAGTATCTCGGCAAGTTATATTTGACGCCAGAAGACGGTATCTGGTGCTTCCGGTCTCGCGCCATGCGGCTCGCAATTTGTACCCCGAATGATATCGTCGACCTTCCCTCTAATTATTCGGAAGTTTGTCTCCGTCGGCTTGAGGCTCATGTTTATCGTCTTCTGAAGTCTGTTGGTATTGAACCACAATTCTTCCTCGCCGGCTCTATTCGCGATCACCTTAATGCCGCTCACGTACTGCAGAGTCTCCTCGTCTTGTGCTATTATCACGACGTTCTCCGGAGTAAATGGTTTCCCGATGTCCCAACAGGCAATGGCAGTTAATTGGACCAATTGGAAAAATATTACGCCTCTTCGGGAGGTCGCCTGTACGCCCGCTTGGCTCGCGCGTTTGTAATTTGATTGAAATATTGCTGGCTCCCTGAACTCGCTTTGGATCAACGAAAACGTATCCGTAAACTTCTGATGGTAGCTCGCGAGCGAGTTAAAATACAAATATCTGAAAGTGGTAAACATCGTGACAGATGGCGAACGACTGTTCCTCAATTAGCATACTTGTAGCAAAAGCTTCGGTCGTATTTATACTACGAAATTCTTCTAAATTCTTTTCGACGATGTAGAAACAGAAAAGCTACATAAATATAGAAAAACCTTTAAGCGGCCAAATTGATTTTTATCTTTTTATATTTTATTACGCTGAGCAAATAATAAGATTTTCGGATTCAACTTGTTGAGCTTTTATAGTTTTAAAAAAAACGACATCAGATAAATATAAATTTCGATTGAATTTCCTATACTCTGCATCGATGCAATAATAGTAATTAGCATTTTGTACCTGTGATTAAAGTATCCAAACGGCGACAGTGACATACCGAGCGTACCGTCAGTCAAATCGAACCACTCGCCGGCGATCGTAATATTCATGGCATCCTCATCCGGGCCAAACGCGTTGCCACGGGTGTTGTTTACTCGCCAGGAATGGTCGCGATATAAGTCATAAATCACCAGTCCATTTTGATCCACGTCCGCCACGTAGAGATAAGTATCGAGACACGTTTTTCCGACGTCGACGATTGGCGTAACTAATGCTGCCTTCCCGTACAGTACTTGATCATCCGGCACCACATATTTATGGATCAGCCGATCCGTAGCGAGATCGAAGATCAATATTTTCGTGGGGCAGACCGCTTTCATCGATACTCTGCCGGTATCGACCACCCATAAACGATTACACTCATCGATCTAAAGATTACGTACCAATCCATCAATCCTACGCTTATCGTTGCAAGATTTAACACCAAATTGATAGCGAAAAAATTTTGAACAGACGAAACGTACAGTGACGTGAGCGTCGCGCATTCAAAATTTTTTTTTTGTGCTACAATTTGGATCTAAATATTCCTGATATCAACTGTAAAATTACCGCCAATCTGTAGACAGATACGATGCTCTCGCAACTGAACGATATATGCCAGGACCAATTAGGATACGGTACGAGTAAAGGACCACCAGGACCGGGCACCTTAGTCACCAAGGACAAACTAATTGGCACACCAGCCAACCACTGTGGACTCGTCACGAACACGCGGCCCTGTCTGTCGATATCCACGTCTTGTGTGAAGGCATTGCCCAGGGTATAGTTTTTCCCCGTCAGATGTATATTTGGCCAAACCCAATCGAGATATTTCCATTGGTAAGCCACTTGGAGGTGCGACGGCTGGGACGGATGTACGAACCCGATGAATAGAACGAACACCCAAATCAATTCCATGATGCGAACGAAAAGGCTTATCGACGACCTAGCCCGCGACACTGATCGACTGACCGTTAATTCGTTTCGACGCGTTTTCAGCCGTCGGGGACCCTTTCGATCCTCAGGGTCTCGATCGTGTCCGCGACCACTCCGGGGGACCACTGTATCACGAAACGGAACATGCCTATTCCCGCAATAGTACAGATCGGTTCTTTCGACAGCGACTGACAGACCCCACCTTCGCCTACGTCACGATTCCCCTCCATATCGCGCCGATTTCGCTATTTATGGTGGCGGAGAGTGTGGTTCACCTTGAACTGGATATACTTCAGGTACACCATGTAACATGACTCGTTGAATAATCAGGAAGCTAGAAGAACCTCGAGAGAGCAGAGCTTGCTTCTTCCTGCTGCAACTTACTATGTAACCATATAAGTAAGCGTCTCCTTCAAAAAATGAGACCTTCTCTCATGCAAATTATGAATAACTTTACAAGACCGATGAAAATCTGCGATATCTCACATTTGAGAATATTTTTTTACTTGAAAAATCTATAGATTTTTAAATTCTATATTTTCGAATATACGTCATATGATTGTAATTATAAAATGTTATAATTATTGTAATATAATCTGTATATTGTAAAAAATATATAAGTAATAAAAATATAATAGAAGAGATTATATTTTTTTTTGCGAACGATAATAAAATACACGTAATTTCAAAAATGTACGCAATAATGTACGGTTGGTATACTACTGTTATTGTCTGAAAATCGTTTGAAAAGCTGTGAAAATTTATGGTTGCGGCAATGAGTCTAAAAAGAGACGTAAATACGTCCATTAAGTAAGCAGAATTTCCAATGAATGATGTTAACAGCCTGAGGTTAGGCCGCGCAATATTTTATGGGCACGCGAGATTTACTATATACGTTACGTATCTATTTAAACATGTTCTGTATACTGATTGTTACGCAAATCGGCGGTATCAAGTTCTGCACATCAATATGAAATACAGAATGTGGTTGAGCGCACACATTAGCCACCGCGTGATCGGAAACTAGAGCAAGTGTTCGCAAACAGTGCACGTCTACCTGATATAGAACCAGGAACCTTTGTTGCATTTCCTCGAACGCGTTGCGAAAGCTATTACGAGCGTGTCTATGTAATGAGATTTTCTGTAAATTTCATATCCGAAGTTTACGTGTGCGAGAGAGACAATACGTCGAAACTTTCACGTCACCGTCAACCAGATGTTGCCCGTTTCATGGACTTATAATTGACACGCGCGTTTTGTGTACTGCGAATGTCACATATTCTTTTTTTATTACCAGTTAATTCTTCCTTTAATTTAATACGCCCTTGCCCACTTGAATATGCATGCTCAATACGTAAAGTATGTTAGTCACCGTTGTTATTATCGATCGATCGTCCTGTGCTACCTTGTGCAAGTAGATCTCCTTTGCATATTCATAGAGATCGTAGAAAACGCGGTGTTAACTGCGATTCCGCATACCGGCTACACGCAGCGCCTCAGCTTCTCTCGCGCTAAGTTTACAACGATTAATACCAATTAAAATGCAATAAACTGATTGTAGAGGCGTATAAACAGAGTAGCCAGTGTCACGGCATGGGGCTGATGTAACGCGATGGCATTATATCACGCGGGACGACCACGCGCGTTAAGAATGTAATAAGGAGTTGCGCTCGCGCGAGTTGAGCAAAACTATTCTCCAACAGCTGTTATAGCGCGATCACGCAACAGCACAGTCGGCCGTAAGCCCCTGTACGCTTTTCATCGCGCCCAAACTTCTTTTTTTCTACGTCGGCTTTTGGGTTTGAATTGCATTACGCGTTGCGCCGTATCCGGGGGGGGGGGGAGAAACTACACTCGCTCGCGCGCCCGGCAGAAGTGAAAACCATAAATCACCTAGCTAGTCACGATTAAGCCAAACGGGAAGACAAATGGGTGGCTAATTTCAATTTTAATGCGAAGCCCAGAAGGTATCTGTTCCGTCGTGAGTTATAGCTCCACTCTTCGGGCGCGAACCGCTTTAAGGCTTATTAATAAGGAATAGTTTATCGTTTTGATTAATCACGGCCCCGTGCGCCCTCCTCCCCGCGACGCGATGATAACCGTCGAATTGCGGTGCCGTGGTCGCGGTATATTTGCCGGATTTCCGATTGGACGCATCAGTTGAAGCGCGAATACACAGTAAAACTTGTGCACATGAAATCGAATGAAATTGCCTCGAGCATGAAAGCGAGAAGGGGGAAACGGGAAAGTGCAAGAGAACGGGCAGCACGAACGCGCACTCTCCGTCTCCCTCTATCCGACTGCGGCAAATCTATTCGAGCGAATTAGATCGCCTAATAGCAATATTCCGGAGTGAGAAGCGCGAGCTCATAAGCGAGTGTTTCTTTTTTTTTTTTTTTTTTTTTTTTTACTTTCAGCGTCGGTAATCATAACGTTCTAGTTGATTTTGCGCGCGAAATGAGAGCACGGACGTCATTGAAGTTGTGCATTACCTGGAGCCTAAGTGGAATTTAAGGAAAAATGTAGCGTACGTATATGGGAAAGGCTCGTTAATGAAAGTTCCAGGTCGAATGAATATTTAGAACAGTGGCGCAGAAAGATGAAGGATTCGCGTGTGTGGAAACGTAACAGCGTGCGAGATTTCGAAGATTCAGCTCTGTTCCCGGGGTCGATGAGGGGGGAACAACAACATGTAACGATTACGCTATCGCGTTCGTTATACCTGACGGGTCGAACTTCGAAACTGCCATTCCCCTGCCAGAAGCTCGCGTCGTGCGATTTTATATCGACGAGGTAAGGAGGGAAAGTCCCGCAAGATGCGTCTCTCTTTCTACGGCTGAAACAGTTCTTCTTCTTCTTCTTCTTCTTAAACTGAGTTTGGTAAACCCTCGTACAAGTCGAAGTTCTGACCGTGCGGGTGGCGTCGAAGGGACGTAAAGGCGGAGGCGCCGTAAAAGTTGGACGAAGTCAATTTTGCAGTTGAAGTTGGTAATGCGATTTGTGCCGGAATAAATAGTTTGAGAGGAGAGCACACAGTACGCGCGCCGGGGCCCCTCTCGATCTCGCCCCCCCGCCCCACCCCTTTCTCTCACGTCTACGCCTGTCGCGGTTGTCTCTCTGGCGGCTAACCCGCCGACCAATCCACTCGAGTTTGGTGTCACGGGCACGTCTGTTGGATTCACCGGACGTGACGTCGTTCTTATCGGGGAACGGGAGTTCACTACTTAAATCAAAACAGCAAACGAAAGACTTAACGGAATGAAAAACGCTGATGCCGGAATCGTGAGGAGGAGCGCCGATTGAGCGCGAACCGACGGCAAACGTTTGCCAGTTAGAAAAAGTATAACAAAGTTCGAGGAGCGAGCGAAAGGTATAAACAGCCCGGCTCATTACTCGGACATGGGAATGAGATTAACGTCGATTACAGTTTCCGGATGAAACGAGGCGGCGAGAGATCGAGAAGCGCTTTCCGCGGGGCGGAGATTGAATTACGATGTTTTGTTTGTCCATTTTCGACGGAGCGGCGATTTCGCGCCGTTTCCGTTTTCTTCCTTGGTTCCTTGAGCCGCGCGAAATTAATGACACTCTTCTCGACTCGTTACGTTACACGCAAGCGGCAAATTGCCGCGGGTCCGAGAAACATAATCCGCGAAAACGCAATAATAAGCCGGCTGCCTCGGTGAAAAACGGGCGTTCTCCTTCGTGCCCTCCCTCGTTTCCCGGACGCTGGACCTCGTCGCGGTCCCTCCCGGGGGAAGGGGGAGGCCGGTGCACCGCTATTCGGGCCGTAATCCGGGAGATGAAAACTTACGCTAATTAAATCGTTAATAGCGGCGAGCGCATGCACGTAACGGCCGCGGCGGTTACTTAATCCCGAGAAAATGAAACATTCGCGGTGTCCACGCGCGCGTCCGCGGCACACGTGCGCCGCCGCTGAGATACGTACTGTCGCATACGTACGTACGGTACGCAAAACGGCACATTTCTCCACCCTGTCCTCCCCGTTTTCCCTCCCCGTCCCTCCGAGTTTCGAAGAGACGCATATTTAATCTCTCTTTCGTTCGCCGCATCCGCCTCGACGCGGGGCCTCATTATATTCCGCGCGCATCCGTTTTGTCGTACGATCCACCGACGCTAATTTCTCCCCCGGCGTACCCGTGTCTTCCCCCCTCCCCCCCCCCGTCCCCGGCATCCTTAATGCGATCGTCAATAGCGATAAAAATGCGAGAAGTCGTCGAGTCCACGCTCGTTCTCTCTCTCTCTCTCTCTCTCTCTCTCTCTCTCTCTCTCTCTCTCTCTCTCTCTCTCTCGCGGGGACTACCAACGACTGTCTGTAATTTGGTGGCCGATCTGCCACGTTCTCGTGTCTCTCATCCCTTTTCCCGCAGCAGACGCGCGCTTTCGCGAGGCGTGTCGGAAAAATAGCGTCGGGGGGGCCGCGAATTTGAATAACGCAATTCACCGAATCGAGTTCCGAAAGGCGGCGCATTAGAATGCCACAGCTGGGTCGGTTTTGGCTCCCCCTCGATTTCGGGGGCTCGTTGTTGCTTGTCGTCGAATAGTCCGGTTCCACTCGACTTTCTATCTCTCTCTCTCTCTCTCTTTCTCGTTGCCTGTACGCAGCACAACCCGAGCGCGTTTCTGCCAAATAATAATAACACCCTACCTAGTTTTCGTAGAAGTTTTTAGCCCACTCTCGTTCGCGAGTCTCGCTGTCTCGCGCGCATCGTCAATGAGGACCGGCCGGCGAGGGAGGGTTGACGATTGAACGCGTTGACAATACCACATTTTCCGCACATTCATCGAGTTCCATCAGTGTCGTCTACGACGATGGCACACATAGGGGTATTTGCAGCCTCTATTGAAAATCGTTACGCGTCCGAGACTCGCGGCGAGCCGAGAGAATTCGCAGCTTCGCGGCGCGAGCGCGAGTCAAATGTAGAACTTGAAACAGCCGGCCGGAATAAAATATAGGCGGATAGGATAGGCGGAGGGACGATAAGGGGAAGTTTTCCCCGGCACGTAGAGGGGCGTGCGATATGAATTGCAGCGCGGGAGGTAAAAGCCGAGTAATAATGAGTCGCGGCACGGACTCGGGCGTTTATGTGCCGAAGATTACAATTAACTGCCTCCGATAGCCGGGTACGTTATGCGCGTGCAAATTATATTTCACGTTTCAACGATCGCTCGATCGTGCGTCGTGCCGCTCGCCGTCGTCGTCGTCGTCATTGTCGAGCCTCCTCGTTCGTCGTCGTCGTCGTCGTCGTCGTCGTCGTAGTCGTCGCGACTTCGAGCACCCATCGAATAATTTATTTTCACGGACTACTTATCGGACCGTGAACTCGCAGATAGAGGACCGTTTTTGCAGGACCGATTACCCTCTGATCGGTATTATACGGTCGCTGAATCCCTAAACCCGATTTTCCCTCCCGCTTTCCAAACCGCCGCGTTCCCGTTCGATCGTGGCTTAAGTAAACTCATGAGAATAAATAGAGCCGAAGTTGTTAGGACAATCGGGGAAAGGGATTAGAGCCGTTTAGTCCAGCCCCATTCCCCGCTCCTCGACCTCCCCGGTCGTCCAACCCCCCCTCCCTCTGAACGGATGCTCCTAATACGGCACTTTAATTATCGGGAGTGCTAGGCTGCGCATGGGCCGCAATTTACTTTTTCGAAGAGAAACGGAAATCCTACCGGCGGGGACTCCTACCCGCAATTTTTCTTCCGAACCGCCAGACGACGCTTAGCTCATGTTAGTCAAGTAGGATTACCGTAGCGTCACCTGAATCTTGTAGTGTTTTGTTGCGTGCGAAGAACTGCATCTTATCGTCAGGCTTGGTGGGTACCTATGCTAGATTTAACTCGCCCTCCTCTAAGCGTCAGCTTTTCCCTCTCCCCCCCCTTTCCGTCCCGGGATACCCTCCGTCCTCGTGGACCGACGTCTCGCTAACAAGAACCTGAAAAGATCTCCCGAGTAAGATCGAGGGTGATTTATCACCGTAACCCATGGTCTCGCGTATTTTTCTGAGCTTTCCTACACCGGCGCACTTCTGTTCTTTCTTTGCGTCGTATTCTCGTACGTCGTGGCGTGCGCATTGTACAGAAGCACCGACCGACCGACCGACCGATCGACCGTCGTCGTGATATTCGCTCGAATTGAATCCACGATTCGAAAGATATATCGGATTGACAAGCGCGTGGCCGCATGCCGAACGCATATCGTAAATTGCCGCTCCTTGTCTCGACTTGCGGACATCGAGTCCGGCGAGTTTACGATTACGCTACCGCGTCACGGTATATACCAGCGTCACGCGTTGGACGTGTCCTTTGATTCGCAATGGGCAAACGAGCCGCTCCAATTTCGCATACTCGATCAATCACTCGGAATGCTCGGCAGGGCACGGCCGTATAATCACCTTCGCCTGATTGTATTTTCCGCGACACTCACGACGTATCTCTCCTTTTGCCCGTGTCGTACACGATTTAATTCGTTTCGCGTTTCGTTCCAACGCGACTCGCGGTAAACAGGTTTGAATTTATTCGGTGGAAAAGTATAAGGCACGCGCACATTTACAGACACGCTCATTTTTCCTTGGCCTACCGTGAACCGTCGATTTGCAACGTCCAACGCGAAACGTAAAGCTCGCCGAGCTCGCTGTGAAATACTCCCGCCGTAGGTAAAAGGGATTCGTTTCAATCGTCCTTAATCGAGCAAGTTGGTGTACAACTGTTTGTTCTCGTTCTCACCACCACGGTCCAGACTGTTCCCATATGTGACCCACTGAAGAACACAATGGTCGCTGCTCTTTCCCTCGGCTGTCTGGCTGTCAGCAGAGTCGCTGCCGGCTGTGTAAATACGATACGCCGCTCGCTTTTCGTGCTTTCAAGCGCGGTTCAAAAAAAAAGGGGAAAGTAGGAGACGTATAGGTGAGAAGGAAAGGCCGGCCGATCGTCGGCGCTTCGCCGCTTGCTCGAAATTGCTCGGCTCGGTTTTCAATTTGCAGTTTGTATGATATCTCGGCCACCAATGACGAGAGGAGTCGACGAAAAATAATACTTCACATTGGCACGTTTCGCGACCCGCAGTCACGTCACCAATCGGCGAAAAAAAGAGAGAGAGAGAGAGAGAGGGGGGGGGGAAGAAAAACGATCTTCATACAACAAGGATCGAGCGGGAAATCAATGTAAGTAAAAAATAAAAGGTGAGAATACGCGCCTCGTATTTATAACTCTAATCTACACCTGAGTAGAAAGTCAATTACGCTCTGTTAGCGTAACAGATTGCGACGGGGCAGAAATATAACATAGAAACTCTCCGACAGTGGAAAGTTCGAGCAATTAGGTGCAGAAAGGCAAACACCTCCTAGCTGGCGAATTTTTCCAGCCGCGTGGGAGACCCGATATAATTTGCAAGTTTCGTGGATTAGGGAGGCGCGAGTTCTCTTGCGCCTGGACATCTCGTTGGCGCGATCATCGATTTAAAGTTCGTTACGGGAGAGGCGACGATCGATAATGAGTTCCGGAGGTAACTTATAGTTCGGAGGCTAGAATCGGATGGGATGGAGAAAAAGCGAGGGGTGGCTTGATTGCTAGGCGGATCGCAGTCGGTGATTTGAGGCAATCTACCGGGTTCTTGTTACTCCGGACGACGAGTAATAACCGTAATGGGAATCGGTCTTCGGAGGTAACTATTCTTTCCTTCGAACCTCTCCTTCGATCTTATTGTCAAATCCGCCTGGGAGAGCCTGGATACTTAAATCAGTCATTTCGCGCGCGTGACTTGTAAGAAGACGTGCAAGACGGGTAACTTAGATTAGCGATTCGCCGATTAAACTTGGTCTGCGCCGCGCGATTTTGATTCCGTGCGGATAAAGCTTGACGCCGTGAAGCGCGTCCGTGTCGTTCGCATAAGTAATAACTTTCCGCTCCTCCGTGAAAATTAATTAAATATCTCGCTCAATTACTCGCTGACGTAAAGATTAATGTTACAAAGCGGCGAGAAAGAAACAGAGAGAGAGAGAGAGAGAGAGAGAGAGAGAGGCAGGGTAATTAATAGTAACGATCTTCAAATCTTTCGCGCAGTTTGTATTAAATACGTAAATATTAACATAAACATCACGGCAAATTCAGCTCTCCCGGCATGAAATCTCCAACGGAGTAGTTAGTCGTTATAGTCGTGAGCCTCTGACTCAGCTAGAAACTGTTTCCAATATAATTCGTGTCTCTCCGAAACGACAGCGCAGCGAGAGCCCCTTTACTTTGCCCGGGGCCGGTATTTTCATAATGCCAAGCGACATCGTTTGCGCGGATCCCGCCGAGAATACGACAAGCATTTGTATTGTTAAGGGCGTCCCGGAGACGTTCCAGACCTCTTTACCGTAAAACGGAAATGGATGAAAAGGTCTAACTTGACTGCGACGGCCCTTGCCTCATCTTCAAAAAATCCTTTTCCATTAAGTTTTTACGGCGTTATATATCCGCGACCCCTCTCGGAATCAGATAATAATGTCGCACGGCGTTACGCGATACCTTTTTCTTTCTTCAAAAAGAAAAAGAAAATCTTGATATCAAGTGTCTGTGTGAAACGCTTAACTCGAAACACCGCACGAATGAGCGATCTAATATGCGAAATGCGCGACAGTTACTCCCGACAAGTCGTCATTCGACTGTCGACGAGGCTTAAATTCATATATTCGATATTCCGTATCCATTACGAGGCGTCCAATGTAAACGACGAGAATCGAAGAGGAGAGAAATGCGATGTGAGAGAAATGCCTGTTGATAAACAACGGTCTTCTATTCATGGATTCGCAAGTCGAGCGGCAGAGGAGGTGAGAGCTCGAGTCGCGGCGCGGGCTGACTCTAAACAGAGCAATCAATCTTGGCTTAATGAACTCTTAATTATTTCGAGGACACGCCAGAGCGGGGAGGGAAACTGCCCGTATAATGGAGGCGCAAAGTACGCGCGGCCGACTGTATGCAAGCGCGGCGAAAGGATGGCGGCCCAGAGGGGATGACGGGGGCGACTTCGTGGGTCCGGGGGTGCTATTAGATAAATATAGGGAGAAACAGCGCCAACAGCCGGGGAAGTAACGAAAATGAAAATAAAGGGGCACTCCGCACAACTGTGGCTCTCCCGACCCCGTGTGCAGCGGGGCGACTCCGAGGAAACCGAGATACGCTTCCGACGCGCGCGGCGAGCAAAACTACCCTTCTAAAAAGCAGACAGAGCGAAGCGAGCGAGTGGGGGCGAGAAAGCGACGCGGAAGGTCTTGTTCACTTAGATTCCTTTAATCACGCTTCAATCTTAAGAGGTACGTTGACAACGAACGCATACGTTTTTTATTCGCCTCCCTAAAATGTATTTTTAATTTATACGCGATTGCATAAATTTTACCGTGTGTATTTTTTTTTACTTTTGATTTTCATTTTGTTTCTCATTAACTAGATGACCAAGTAGGGTCGTATAATCCCGCTTTCATCTAGGAAGTATTACTTCATTAACTTTGTTTACAGCCTAGGAGAGAGAATGACGTAATTTCGGGCGGGCGCCGGTCTCGTTCCCCTCAAGTATGAGAAAGAAAAATTAAAAAACATTGCGGGTCGGGTCACGAACGGCTTATAATATACACCGTGGAAATTACGCGGGCAGCCCGACGACGTAACTTCGAAAATTACGCGAGTAGGGTACGAAAAGTTTGCGCGATCTAACTACTACGAAGTCAGTCCACGGTGCGGCCCTTATTCACCGCCCTCGTGGGACTTGGCCACGGCACCGGTTATTACACGGAGGGTTGGTCTCGGCTTGCCAAACGTGCCGGCAAAAAAGTCCCATTTAATACGACGAAATTCACTGTGACGCACCCTGTACACATCGTGAGCCGCTTAATAATGTATTTCGAGTGTCGCGCATCGCTCTTTATTAAAGCTCGACCGGCACGTGCAACAAGGATTTTTCATATTTATAGTCAAATGAGACACGCTCGAAACAGAGATTGATATCTTGAGACGCGAATAGTTCAATGATTAATTTTTAAATAAGAAAACTGATTCTTATACAAATTAATATATATCTTACAACTAAAACACAAAACGCAATATGAACCAATTTCGTTCTTAAAAAAAAAAAAGATAAGAACGCAAGAGATAAATCGAGTTTTGCAATGAAGAACGGATGGCATTATGTAAAAACACATTTTTATTGAAGCAAAAACGCAAATAGAATGTAACATAAGAAAAGATAGTATTCTTACTCGATCTGTTATATTTCTTCCACTATATTATTCTATGACACTATATATTAAATATTTGTAAAGTAAAAGAAATATAAATTACAGTTTGATTTTATATAAAGTATTTTATAATTTACAATTTTAATAATAATAAAAAGAACTATATTGCTACGAAAAATTTATTGTTTAAGTGTATAAATGAAGTAGCCTTAATCTGAAATTTATGATTAACAAGAATTTGTAATACGGAATTGTATTGTCTTTATATTATTAAATTTGTTCAAGTTAATTTTTTATATAAAACATTTTATGACATGAGGAAACGTTAAAAATATAAATATAAAAATATGAAATCATATCTTAACTTTTCTTTACGCGCAATCTTTTATATGTATATTGATCAAAGATACATTACTTTTTCCAATTTATGAGAAATGCAATTTCAATCTCAACCGGTTACTATGAAATTCTGGTCGTCTGAGTAGGTTTTTAATGCAGTTTTTAAGTCGCGAGCATAAAGGGGCGCTTATTCAGTAAGCGGGAAATATCCGAACGACTGATATGCTGCGCTGTAAAAACGCGACATAAAGAATTTCGATGTTCACGGGAGGCCACGGAATACCGCAATGATAAGGTAGTGCCCGCGGAATATTCGCATGCCAATAATTCTGCTTCAATACTGCCGGCCGCCGATATTGACGTTTTCACGAAAGGCTAAACCGCGTGATCGATATATTACGATTAGGTGTCACGATACGCGGCGCCTTCCGAGCGTGAAAGCCGAAACGGCAGGTCTGATCATAAAGCTGACGGGCTAGTTTAAAGGCAGCGGATATTTATCATCGTACGGTGGGAAAAACGGGTAAGGCGGTTTGCGTAATATGTGAACTAGACTACGTGTGTAGCACGGGCCGCAAGTAGTCGGACACTTCTTTCGACACACCATCGAAGAAGAAAGCGAAAGTGTTGCACGGAGCGGCAACGCGCACACCTGAAGGTGAAATATGCACAGTGGGAGATAAACCGAAGACGCGTAGAGCGGATATCGCGCTTTCAGGCCGAGTAGTCAGCTAAATAGCAAATAGCCCAGGTCGCAGATGCATTCCTTCCGAAGTCATTTTGCAAATGCTGTCCTCTTTTTTTTTTTTTTATCAACGTACAAAACTGAAGTGAGATGAGTCGGAAAAAAGAGACAGGGATGGGGAGGGGGTAGCAACTTTCGTCGTAGTCGATTCCGACCCTTTCCAGAGGAGGGTTTACGTCGCTCGCTGTGGCAAACGACTTTGCCTTCCCTAACGAGGACATACGGTGAGGCTCGATAAGGTGGATGACGTTCGACTTGGCGAAAACAGGGCTTCGAAGGGATCAGAAAAGAGATCCGAACGGAGGCGATGCCGCTCGCGCGGAGAAAAAATATTGACGATCGTTTTCGTTCCTTGATGCTGACCCAAATTTCACCTCGAGCTTTCCGCATCGTTGACGCAGCGACGTTCGTCGACTTCGACTTCGACCGATCTTCTCCGTGTCTTCCCTTTAAACGTCCTCACCGTGGCTCTCTCGCCACGGTATTCGCGTGCTGATTTCGCTACCGATAAAACTGAATATTCCAGCCAGACCGTGATTTCTGAATTTAGCGGCGACGCGATTATGCTAACGCTCTTTATTGCCAGGTGCCGTAAAACTTGGACGTTCCCGAGATCGGGAATTCATAATGCCGGAGCACATCGACTGGGAACAATGAGCACCTCTCGTGTGGAAAGTGGCAGTGGAATTTAAGTTCCTTTAATGTATGAGAAACGTGTAGAAAGCTGTATTCGCTCTTGAACCTCTGTTGGAATTTCGTAATAATTTTAAGAGAAATAAGAGGAAGTACATGTTTCGGTTAAAGTAGCTCTTGGTGTTAATCACTTTATGTCGGTTATTAAATATATTTTCCAGTTTCATAAATTCTGTGCTGATATGATTTGTTAAAATGTAATCGTGTAAACTGAAACTAGAAATAATATCTTAAATTGATACGTCAGATTTAATAACGATGGTATATGAGCACCTTAAAAAAGTTTATTTCAAAAATATTATCTTATACAGAGTTTTTTAGAGAGTTAATTTTAGAATTTCAGATGAAAACTTTACAGTTACATTTCAGTTTCTATTTGATCAACGTTCAAATTTAGAGAAAAACAACGAAAATTGTAAATAAGCAAAAATCAACGTTCTTGCAACGTTCATTAATCTACCAGTAAACAAGATTAACGCCGGGACAGCTTAATGTTTCAAACGGACTAGTTTTTTACCGCAAACGTTTGAATAAAACAATTCCATATTCATCTCTGTATTTTTATCTACGTTGAACAAAATGTTTACCTCAGCAAGCGAACGTTCATCAGAAAGCCGGTCTCGTTGTCTGACGGACACCAAGGCCTGCTAGCCGATAACGAAATTATCTTAATCCAACTCGATCGATTGACAGTTAGTCGATTGCGCGGCAATGGTAGACGGCTGCGAGCCGTGCGGACTGACGGGAAACACGATGCCTATTGTGTGTCACATACGGAATCAATGTATATTTTGACGCTCGGCAGTCGACAATAATGTAACCATTGAAATGCCGGCGGTCGAGCTTATATCGAGAATATAACGAGAGCACGATGAAGCGCAGCGACGCGATAAGCACACTCGATGTGCACGGCCTCTCTACCTCTCCCTGCCTCTCCCCTGGTCTTCTACACTAACTCTGCGCACACGAGATTTGCGCAGAGATTATCAGTGAAAACGGCTTGTGTATCGCGAAAAATGTCACAACGTTTCAATATGCCACATATTACAATTATGGATTATAAGTAATAAGCTGAGAACATTAAAAAAATAGCAACTCGTGGCGATAGCACGCCTATTTTCGATTTAAGCGACCGACCTAAATTGCCTGTCTAACGTAAAGATAATTAAATCCTACTTTCGCGCAGATAATTACGTACACATAATTACATAATTACGGCGAGTAGCATATGCGTGAAAAGAGCTGTATGCATTTATAACTAAACCTGGGAAACGCCTGTTTCGTAAGAGAATGCGTAATAACTTTCAAGGCTTTACGAAAAGCAACGGAGAAACTCCGTTCGCGAGTGCCTCGTAAATTTATGCAACGACCTTGCTCCCGCTTCGGCCAGTTGGTTAATCCTGTATGATGTTTTTGTACTAAGCAGATTCTCGCACGAGAGAATACTATGTAATAATAATGTAATATTCCAGTAACACATATTTCGAGGTGAAAACTTGTGTTGCCTGCGTGTATATAATTATGTCTCCATTCCGGAGTAACAATTCGAAACATTAACCGAATTCGATTAATAAAATAATTTTGCGTAATTGTTGGGTCACTTAATATAAGAATACTTTGCATCCGTGACGTAAATAGAGCGAGAAACGCGTAATTGGGAATAATAATTCCGTTATTACGATGCTCCTCCGCTATTAGAGGACGGAATAACGGAATATCATCTGGTCTACATTGTGACAAGCGTGAAAAAGGTAAGAGACGTCCAATATTATCGCGTTGCCGGGAGTTTGTTAAGCTAAAATTGTAAACCTTCCTCGCGCGCGAGCACGTAACAAATGAATTTACGGAAACCCACACGTAATACGTGACCCCGCAACAGACAGGAGGCAACCAGAAATTCGCGCACTGTGCCGGGCATAAAGCGTTTCCCGTGTCAAGCGCGGGACACGAAGAAAGTCGAAGGCACGTACGACCTCGTGGAAAGACACGGTCGTCATAATGGTCGCTCCGGATGCGTCAGTTTTGGATCCTGCGGAAAATGGACGTGCGCGCCCCCGCCATATAGGGATTTATTAACGTAATCTGCTTAGCCCTCGGGCGACATCGGACCCGGGCCTGGCCCATTTCTTTGTGCAGCTCTCGCGTCAAAGGGAGGATGAAAGCCCGACCCTACTTTACGCTCGCGTGTATTCTTCTTTCACGCTGCGACTCTACTGGCTCGGCTAGCCCAGCACACTTTCCCGCTGCAGTGGGGCGGCTGCAAGGAGTAGATATGGCCAGTCGCCGCGGCCCCGGTGA
Source organism: Monomorium pharaonis (assembly GCF_013373865.1). NCBI lineage: Eukaryota > Metazoa > Arthropoda > Insecta > Hymenoptera > Formicidae > Monomorium > Monomorium pharaonis. Next base: position 9,690,656 of record NC_050473.1, read on the forward strand.
AAAGAGACGAGACAACGAAATTAAAAAGAAGCACTTGGCTCGCAAGCCGGCTGTTTGTCTGCTGCAAAATATCCCTCGCAGTAAGACGCGAAAATGCACAACGGTGCGCTTAATTAACAAGTGGATGAGCTATGAATTTTTTTTGCAGGCTACAAAGGAGCGTGTTTTCGTAATGCGGATAATAAACATACGCTGGTTCGATAAGCTGCATTGCCCTCCCCCTTCCCCCCTCCCCACTCCCCCCTCGGCGTTTCAACGCGGAAAATTTCGCGCGCATAAATTATACGTCAGACGTGATAATGAAGTGAATTAATCTTCATGGAGACAGGAACATGATGAACGGCATAGCCATACCGAATTTCGGAATTCGATCGGTAGCTGTTACGTGCCGTAATGAACGAAAAAGATCGTGCCAGAACGATAACAAATAGCCCAAGTATCAGCGAAGATCGAGGACTTTCCTTCTTTCGGCCGGGAGCAACTGTCGAAGTCCTCAAGAGATTAATGCTCCTACCGGTTCGTCACCCTTCCCTTTCTTTCCCCGTACGAACTAATTTCGTAGTCACCGATGGAATTTCAAAAAATGTGAGATATCTATCTCGTCGGGAAGCGCCCGGGAAGTCTTCCGTTTAATCATGCTGCGTTCGGTCGATAGGCCGTACGGTGGCGAGACAGCGTTGTGCGAAGACTTTAAACGAGCGAAGCGGGAAAGGGGGGATCGGAGAGAACTTGTGAACCGGAGAAAAAGAGAAGAGAACGGAGGAAGGTGGAAGGACCGGGACCGAAATCGATATTTAAGACTGCTCTCGTTCCTGTGAAAATTTAATAACCCGTTCCCAAGTATGTGTCCCTCCCTCCTCTCGCGAGAGGAGCAGCTATCGTTACCGTGCACACGTGTAAACGTTCGTCCGCGCGACGACATTATCGCGCGATATTAAATCCCGGTCTGGTGGAATAATTGAAAGTTTCAGGAGGAAGGGGAGGGGGGGGATGATGATACGTCA